>NW_007153936.1:0-886 GCF_000164805.1 Carlito syrichta | reverse complement strand
CCAAAACATCCCCACTCTGCAGAATTTTATTTCTTAAAATAAAAAGAATACTGGGGTGAGGAGAGGCTTCAAGAAAGCTAACTAGAGGTGCCCAGTGCTCACCCCCACAACAAAGAAGAACCAAAATACCAAGAAGATAATCACACTTGGAATAGAACATCTGGCCAGACACAGTGGCTCAGTCTATAGTCCCAGCACTTTGGGAGGTCGAGGTGAGAGGACTGCCTGAGCCCAGAGGTTTGAGACCAGACCGGGCAACTTGGTGAGACAACATCTCTACAGTAAATCACAAAAACTAGCTGGTCATGGTGGTGTGCATCTGTAGTTCTGGCTACTTGGAAGACTGAGGCAGAAGGATCACCTAAGCCCAGCAGGTCGAGGTTGCGGTAACTATGAGCATGCCACTTCACTCCAACCTGGGTGACAAGAGTGAGACTCCAACTAAAAAAAAAAAAAAAAGAATAGAACATCCAAGAGAGAACACTGGAATTCAATAAAGTAAGTGATAGGAAATGCCTGAGACATGGAAGAAGAAAGAGAGGCAGCCCGTCCAGAAGGGATCAACTAGGAGCCTGGGGAAAGGGAAAGTGAGACATCTCCAGCAGGCCACATTCCCGCTGCAGACTCCAGCCATCCTAGCCACAGGAGAACTCCTTAGTCCTCACAAGTCCTGACACTGGCAGAGGGAGCTGCCCAGAATTGCACACTGGCAGTGTTCCAGAGAAGAAGATTACACAGGTTCATGTGCACCACCTGAGACTAAAGCAGTTGCAGCAGCTACCATTTTCAGAGCCCAGCCCCCATAAGGCTGCATCTTGCCCTGGGATCCCACAACCCCTGCATCTCCACATCCCTTGGAGTTCCACGGGCATCTTCCTGCATCCAC
>NW_007153935.1:0-958 GCF_000164805.1 Carlito syrichta | reverse complement strand
CAGTGACTCATAATCCTCGGTGAGGGATGCACCTGTGTCACCAGTAACAGAGACCGGCCAAACACTGAGACATCCATTATGGATGAGTGTCAGACACTGAGATTACCATCACAGAGGAGGACCAGTAACTGGCACGGCCATTATTGAGGACGGCCAATCACTGAGATACCCGTCACAAAGAATTTGTCAGTGGGACACCTACTAAGGTGGAGACAAGTTGCTAAGACACCATCACAGAAGAGGGCTAGAAACTATGCCATTCATTATGGAGGAGGGCCAGTCACTGGGAAACAAATAACCAAGAATGCACAGTGACTGTTGCAACCATAATAGAGAAGGACTAGTCACTGAGGTACACATTATTTTGGAAAACAAGGTCTGAAGTGGCAATTTTTGAGGAAGGCTAGTCAATGGGAAGTCCATCACAAAGGAGTATCGTTACGGTCACTTTTTTTTTTTTTTTTGAGTTGGAGTCTCACTCTGTCACAGAGATTGGAGTGCAGTGGCTCCTTCCGGCCACTTCAGGCTCGACCTGCTGGGCTCTGGCGATCCTTCCACCTCAGCCTTCCAAGTAGCTGGAACTACAGGTGCGCACTACCACACCCGACTAATTTTTGATGTATTGTAGAGATGAGGTCTCGCCAAGTTGCCCAGGCGGGTCTCGAACCCGCAGGCTCAGTTAATCCACTCACCTCAGCCTCCCAAAGCTCAGGGATTACAGGTTCAGCCACCAAGCCTTGCTTGTCACATGTTTTATAGAGGAGGTCCAGTTACTGGGGCACACCACAGGGTGGGGGCAGTCACTAGGGCACCCATCACAGAGGAGGTGTAATCACTGGGCTCCTATCACAGAAGAGGACAAGTCATTGTGACAGCAAATTACAGAATAGGTTCAGGCACAGGGATACCCATTACAGAGAAGGACTACTCGTTGCGGCACTCATCACTGAGGGGTGCT
>NW_007153934.1:0-7585 GCF_000164805.1 Carlito syrichta | reverse complement strand
ACCTTCACAAAGGAGGACAAATCACTGGAAGGCCCTGGGGAACCCATCATTGAGTTTGACCAGTCACTGGGCACACAACACAGAGGGGAGGCAGTCACTGGAGTGACCACAATAGAAGAGGGTCAGTCACTGTTGTAGCCATCACAGAGGTTGGTCAGTCATGGAGACACCTATCACAAAGGAGGGTTAGTCACTGGAGTACTCATTATACAGGAAGCCCATTCAATGGAGCATCCATCATAAAGGGGCATCAGTCACTGTGATACTCATCCCAGAGGAGAGCCATTCAATGTGGCAGTCATCACAGAGGAGCTATTCATTGTGGCATTCATTTTGAAGGAAGACCAGTCTCTTGTGCACTCATCACCAAAGAGACCTGTAAATGGAGTATTTATTATGGAGGAGGCCAAATCACTGAGACACCCTCCACACATGAAGTCCATGTACTCAGTTATACATTATGGAGTAGGTCCTGAAAGTAGGATACTGAGACAGAAAAGAGCAAGTCAATGGGGCATCCATCACAGAAGAGACCTGTCACTCAAACAGTCATAACAATAGAAGGCCAGTCACTAGGGCATCCATCACTGAGTTGGAAAGTCACTAGGTTATTCACCTTATATGAAGGCCAGTCACTGTGGCACCAATAGCAGATAAGGCCCAGACAATGAGGCACCAAACCTAGCGGTGGTTTAGTGATTGAGGTCTCCACCACAAAGAAGGGACAGTCACTGGGACGGTATTACAAGAGAGTGGAAATCACTGGAGTACCCATCACAGAGGAGAGCCAGTCACTGGGGTGCCCATCACAATGTAGGGACAGTCACTGCAGTACTTATAACAGAGGAGGACCAGTCAATGTGGCACTCATCACAGAGGAGGAGCAGTCATGGGGACACTTCTCTAAGTGTAGGACTAGCTGACTAAATGAAATACCTACATGGAGGAGGACTTGTCACTGTAAAACTTGGCACCAATAACTGAGGCAGACCAATTACTGTGTCACCCCTTATGGAAGTTTGCCAATCACTGGAACAACCATCACGGTGGAGGGCCAGTCATTGGCACACCAATCACTGAGGAAGGTCAATCACTGGGACACCCATCACAAGGAGGGTTTGTTCACTGGGGTACCTATTAGGCAAAGGGTCAGTTACTGGGACACCAATCACAGAGAAAGTCTACTCACTAGGACCGCCATTATGCAGGAGGGCCATTCAGGAGTACACATAACCAATGAGGCACAATGATCGTGGCTCCCATAGTGGAAGATGGCTAGTAACCAAAGCCCCCATTATGTAGGAACCTTTGACCTGATGCAGAGATTACAGAGAAAATCTAGTCACTGGGTCACACATCACAGAGGAAGCATAGTAACTGGGGTATTTTTCACAGAGGAGGGTCAATCACTGGGGCATTGATGACAGAGGAGTATCTGTAACTGGGACAGCTATCACAGTAAAGGAACTGTCACAGTGAAACACATCACAGAAGAGGGTCAGTCACTGGAGCACCCATCACAGAGAATGAATGGTCATGGGGAACCCATCAAAAAAGAGTGCCAGTCATTGAGTATCCCATCACATTGGAGGACCAGTCACTGAGAAACCCCTCACAGAGGAGGACTAGTCACTAGTAGACACAACACAGAGAAAGGCTAGTCACTGTGGCTCAAAAAATAAAAAATGACATGTCACTGGGACATCTAATATTGAGAATAATTAATCAGTAAGAAACATTTAATGATGGAGGGCTAGTTACTGTGGCAACCATTTGGTAGAAAGTCAATGAATGGGGCACCAATCACAGAGGGGGCTCAATCACGTGGTGCCCCAAATCAAGGATGATCAGTCAGTATAGTTTCCATTATGGAGGAGATCTAGTCATTGGGACACCAATAACAAAAGAGGGCCTATCAACGTTGCACCCATATCAAACAAGGAACAGTCACTGGGGAACTAATCACAGAGTGCGCCCATCATGGGGACACTCCTAACAGAGGAAGGTTAGTAACTGAGAACCCCCACAGAGGATTGCTTGTCACTGTTGACACTGATATCCCAGTATGGCTAGTTCATCAGAGCACCCACCATGTAGGAGGGGAAGTCACTGGGCCAGCCGTCATAGAGTAGGGCCAAGCAGTGAACCATCATTCACTGATGAAGGCCAAATACTGGAACATCAACCACAAAAGAGGCCTTGTAACTAGGGCACCCATTATGGAGGAGGCATTGTTACTGGAACACCAAATGCATATAATGGACCGTTGCTAGACTGATCATTATGGAGAGGGCCACTCACTGTAGCACAAATAAGTGAGAAGGCACAGACACATAATGAAGAATGACTAGTTACTAAAGTACCCATTACATAAGGGAAGCAATCACTAGGGCAGCAATCAAAGAGAAAAGTTAGTCAGAAGTGCATTAATCACAGAGGAGGATCAGTTACTGCAGCACCCATAACAGAGGCAGTGTAGTTACTGTGCACCCATAACAGAGGAGGGCTATAACTGGGGAAACCACAACAGAAGAGGACCAGTTACTGGGGCAACCATCACAGAGAAGGGCAAGTCACTGGGGCACCCATTAAAGGGGAGGGGCAGTCACTGGTGACACAGTGACACACCTTCTGGGCATCTCATTGACTAGCATTCCTCTGTGAAGTTTAACTCCGTGACTGGACTTCCTTTGTGATGGATGTCACAGTGAATGGTCCTCCTCTTCAATGGATAAACCAGTGATTGCCCCTCTTTTATGATACCTGTCCCTGTGACTGGCACCCCTTTGTTTGCGGTGTCTCAGAGACTGACTCTCCTGTGTGTTTGGTGCCTCACTGATTGGTCAACTGTGATCAATGCCCCAGTGAATGGCCTCAACTGTGATGGGTAACCCAGTTACAGTCCTAGTCTGTGATGGGTGCCCCAGTGTCTGACCTCCTCAGTGATGGGTGCCCCAGTCACCTGCTCTCATCTATAAAGGATGACAGTTTCTGGTACACCTCCATAGTGGATGTTCAAGTTATTGACCACATCTTTAAAGGGTGCCCTGTAATTGGATCTCCTTCATATAGGTGCTTCACAGATTGGACCTCCTTCATTATTGGTGCCCCAGTGACTGGTCATTCTCCAAATTGGGTGCCACAGTGAATACTTCTCCTCTGTGATGACAACTTAATTGACATGATCTCCTCTGTGATTGGTGTCACAGTGACTGCTTCTCCTCTGTGATAGATGCTCCAGTGACAGGGACTCCTTTCTACGGATGTCTCAGTGACTCATAATCCTCGGTGAGGGATGCACCTGTGTCACCAGTAACAGAGACCGGCCAAACACTGAGACATCCATTATGGAGGAGTGTCAGACACTGAGATTACCATCACAGAGGAGGACCAGTCACTGGCACGCCCATTATTGAGGACGGCCAATCACTGAGATACCCGTCACAAAGAATTTGTCAGTGGGGCACCTACTAAGGTGGAGACAAGTTGCTAAGACACCATCACAGAAGAGGGCTAGAAACTATGCCATTCATTATGGAGGAGGGCCAGTCACTGGGAAACAAATAACCAAGAATGCACAGTGACTGTGCAACCATAATAGAGAAGGACTAGTCACTGAGGTACACATTATTTCGGAAAACAAGGTCTGAAGTGTCAATTTTTGAGGAAGGCTAGTCAATGGGAAGTCCATCACAAAGGAGTATCGTTACGGTCACTTTTTTTTTTTTTTTGAGTTGGAGTCTCACTCTGTCACAGAGATTGGAGTGCAGTGGCTCCTTCCGGCCACTTCAGGCTCGACCTGCTGGGCTCTGGCGATCCTTCCACCTCAGCCTTCCAAGTAGCTGGAACTACAGGTGCGCACTACCACACCCGACTAATTTTTGATGTATTGTAGAGATGAGGTCTCGCCAAGTTGCCCAGGCGGGTCTCGAACCCGCAGGCTCAGTTAATCCACTCACCTCAGCCTCCCAAAGCTCAGGGATTACAGGTTCAGCCACCAAGCCTTGCTTGTCACATGTTTTATAGAGGAGGTCCAGTTACTGGGGCACACCACAGGGTGGGGGCAGTCACTAGGGCACCCATCACAGAGGAGGTGTAATCACTGGGCTCCTATCACAGAAGAGGACAAGTCATTGTAACAGCAATTACAGAATAGGTTCAGGCACAGGGATACCCATTACAGAGAAGTACTACTCGTTGCGGCACTCATCACTGAGGGGTGCTAATAACTGGGACATCAATCATCAACATGGTCCCATTACTAATGCTCCCAGCCCATAGGAGAACTGTCATTGGGGTACCAAGTGTAGAAGACATTTATCTCAGAGGAGATAGGACATTTATCCCAGTCACTAGGACACCCATAAAAGTGGAGGGCCATTCACTGGGGCACCAATCACAGAAGAGGCCAGTCACTTGTGTACCCATCACAGATGATGGCCAGTCACAGGGACACCAATCAGAGAGGTATGCCAGACAATGAGGCAACAAACAAAAAGGAGAACCAGTCACTGAGGCACCCATTACAGTGGAAGGCCTGTCACTGTTACACCCAACACAAAGATAGGTACTCACAGTGGCACCCAGAAAGAGAAGGACTATTTACACAGACTGCTATCACAGAAGAGGGTCGGTCACTGGGGCACCCATCAGAGAGAAGGGTTAGCTAGTTACTGTGACACAAAACATAGATAAGGGCCAGTCACTGGGGCACCCATTAGTAAAGGATCAGTCACTGGGGCAAAGATCACAGAGAAGGGCCTGTAATGGGGCACCCATCAAAAAGGAGGCAAAATCACTGTAGTACCCAAAGCAAAGCAGGATCAGTCACTGTGGTATTTTCCTAAGAGGAGAGTCAGCCACTAAGGCGCCAGTTATAAAGGAGGCTAGTAACTCAGACATTTATTACAGAGGGACCAGTCACTGTGACACTCATCAAAGAGAAGAATCAGTCACTGGTGAAGCTATCACAGAGGAAACCTTTATAGAGGTTTCCCAGTTACTGGAAAACCCATCAGAAGAAGGGCTAGTCACTGGGACATCGAATTTGGAGGAAGACCAGTCACTGGCGCACCAATCACAGAGTAAGTCCAGAAAATGGAGCACCAATTAAGGAGAAGGCCCAAGCACAGGGACACCAAACATATTTGAGGCCAGTCACTGGGACACCAATTATGAAGAATCTCAGAAACTCAGCACACATTTTAGAGGAAATATAGTTACTGGAGGAACAATTTTAGAAGATGCTCTTTTACTAAGACATCAAACATAAAAAAGAGCTAGTCATTGCGGCACTCATCACAGATGATGACCTGTCATTGCTAATCTAGTCACAAAGGAGACCAAGTCTCTGGGCCACCTATCATATATGAAAGCCAATTCCTAAATCACAACTCACAGGAAAGATCTAGTCACTAGAACACATATTATGAAGGAAGGCATGTCACTGAAATATCCATCACAAGGAAGTATAACTCAATGGGGAACTTATTACAGAAGAGACACAGTAAATTGAGCACCCATCACAAAGGAAGACTAGTCACTGGGCAAATATGGAGGTGGGTCAGTCACTGGGCATCAACCACAGAGGAATCAGCTACTGTGACACTCATAATAGAGGAAGGTCAGTCAATAGGACAACAACATGGACCAGGCTCATACATTGGGGAATGAATCAAAGAGGAAGGGTAGTCACTGGGACACACAGGTAAGTGGAGTGCAAGTCATAGGGCACAACTAACAAAAAAGGGAAGGTACTGGGGCAACCATCACAGAAAAGGGCCATTCACTGTGGCATCTAGCATGAATATGGGTCAATTACAAAGTATGCATCATAGAGGAGAGCTAGTCACTGGGACAACCATCACAGAAGATAACTTGTTACTGTTGCTTTGACCATAAAAAATGGCACCAATCATAGAGAAGCGTCAGTGATTAGGATTCCCATTATAGAGGAAGGGTAGTCACTGGGACATTCATCACAAAGGAGGATTGGTCACTATGGCACACAATATTGAAGAGGTCAGTTAAGTAGTTCAGCCATTACAGATAAGGGCTAGTCACCGTAGCAACATTTATAGAAGAATGCCAGTCACTGGAGAACCAATCAGTTAGGAGGTCCAATTACTGCGACACCCGTAATGGAGGAAGGATAGTCACTGAGGTACCAATTATGGAGAAGGCCCAATCACTCAGGCAATCATCACATAAGAGAGTCAATCACTGAGATATCCATAACAGTGAAGGACCAGTGATCACAGAGGAAGGGTAGACACTGGGACTGTTTTATGGAATCCATTATCGAGTAGGACCAGTCAATGGGGGCACATATCACCAAATCCATTATGGAGTAGGACCAGTCAATAGGGGCACAAATCACCAAATAGGAGTAGACACAGGGGAACTCATTATGGAGGAGGGAGAGTCACTGGAGCAATGTTTATCTAGGAGACCCAGTCACTGGGGCAGAGATAATAGGAGAAAGCTAGTCACTCGGGCACCTATTCCAGAGGAAGACAAGCTAATAACACATTTTTTACAGAAGAGGGTCAGTCACAGGGTCACATAACACAGAGGAGGTCCCATCACTGTGCACCCTTAAGAGAAAGTGTAGTCAGTGGGCACCTACCAGAGTGGGGGCAAGAGAATGGAACATTCATCACAGAAGAGGGACAGTCACTTAAGAACAAATAACTAAGGAGGGTCAGTCACTGGGGCACCTATCACAGAATCTAGAAAGTCATGGGGGCCCCACGGAGATAAAGACTACTCACTGGTACAACCAAATCAATGAAGGACCATTATCTGGACACACATAACAGAAGAGTACAAGACACTGGGCCACACATTATGGAGGAGGTCCAGTCATTGGGACAACCTTCACAGAGGAGGGATTATTACTGTGGAAAACATTATGGTGGAGGGCCAGTAACTGAGGCACCAGTCACAGAGGAGTTCCTTTCACTGGGGAACCCATAATAGAGGAGGGCCTGTCTCTTGGGTAAACATTATGTATGACACCCAGTCATTGGGTCATGAAACACAAAGGAGGGTCTGTCACTTGTCCACCCATCAAATAGGTGGACCAGTCACTGGGGCACCCCAAAAATAATAAGGTCAGTAATGTGGGCACCTACTATGTAAGAAAAATCATCATTGGGGCAAATATCAGATGAAAGTCAATCACTGGGACATCCATTACAGAGGAGAGCCAGTCACTGAAGCATCCATCACAGAAGAGAGATAGTCACTAGAACATCATTATGGATATGATATAGTCAATGCAGCACATATACAGAGGAGGCACATTCACTGAGGCATCCTTAACAAAGGAGACAGAAGGACCCATTAAGAAGGAGCGACAGTCACTGGGTCACCCATTACGGAGGACGATTGGTCACCTGGGAACACAAAACAGGAAATGCAGTCACACAGCTCCCATCAAAGATAAAATATAGTCACTGAGAAACCCATCAAAGAGGATGCATAGTCACTGGGGCACCCATTAGAGGGAGGGTCAATCACTTGGTCACTGATCATAATGAATGGCCAGTCACTGATGCACTCATCAGAAATGGGGCAAAGT
>NW_007153933.1:0-762 GCF_000164805.1 Carlito syrichta | reverse complement strand
AGATTGCGGAGTAGAAATGTCCCTGAGAGAAGGATGTGTCCCTTGACCTTTCTTGGCAGAAGGTCTTCAGCGAATCAGATGGTTGGTCTGCCTAGGGCACATTTCTCACCTCAGAGAGGAGAGCCGACAGGAATCCTGCCAGGGAGCCTTGGGAACTCTCGCCCCAAAGTGGGGGCAGCCATTGGGGGGGTTGGGGCTGAAAGTTGCCAAGCTTGGGGGATCCTCACATATGGGGTGGCAGGTGGGAGTGGCTAAGGGCAGAATGTTTTCAGGAGAATTTCTTTCTTTCTTTCTTTTTTTCTTTCTTTCTTTCTTTCTTTCTTTCTTTCTTTCTTTCTTTCTTTCTTTCTTTCTTTCTTTTTCTTTCTTTCTTTCTTTCCTTATTAGTTTGCCCAGGATGGTCTCAAAGTGCCCAACTCGGGCCATCCTCTCAGCCTGGGCATCCCAAACTGCTGCAGTCATAGGTTTTGCATTTGGTCTGCATCTTGTTCTTCCTACCTGTTCTTGAACTCTGGATCAGAGATGAATCTCCACCGAGGCCTGTCATCAACCAAGGTTTTCTGGGTTTTTCTTGTGGTCGAAATGGGGGCTTGCTATGGTGTCCAGCCTGGTCTCGAGCCCCAGGTTCCGGACATCTTCCTGTCTCATCCTCCCTGAGTGCCAAGGAGAGAGTCATGAATCGCCCAGCCATCCCTGTCCCCCTGAGGTTTTGAGAGTCACACCCTCCCATTCCCCGAGGCAGTCCCTGGGAGGAGCTGCGGG
>NW_007153932.1:0-773 GCF_000164805.1 Carlito syrichta | reverse complement strand
TCTGTTATGCAATGACATTTTTAAGACAGTGGCTCTGTCAGGACAGGCTACATTATGCTGTAAAAACAAATATCCCAACACTCTGTGGCTTAACATAGCAAATATCTACCTCTCTCCCTCATTCTACCTGGCCAGTATGGAGGGGGAGCTTTCATCTAGTCTTTCAGAATTCAAGGTAGACACTAGCTGAATCTCAACACGTGCTTCCATGGTTATCCAACAAGTGAAGAGAAGGTATTAGACTGTGAGTTATCTTTTAAAGCTTCTGCCAGGAATAAAACACATGTCACAGCAGAGGCTGAAGAGAATGGCCTGATACAGAGGATACAGAAAAATACCCAGAAGGAGAAAGTATCCCGGGATACTGTCTTAGTCTGCTCTGGATGCTGAAACAAAATACCACAGATTGAGTGGCTTAAACAGAAATTCATTTTCTCATAGTTCTAGAGGCTGGAAGTCCAAGATGAAGGTGTCTTAGCAGTGCTCTTCTTGGCTTGCAGACAGCTGCCTTCTCAGTGTGTGATCACATGACCTCTTCTTGGGTGTGTGGAGAGAGCTCTCTGGCATCTCTTCTCAGAAGGACATCCTACCAGATCAAAGCCACACCCTGAAAATCTCAATTAACCTTAATTATTTCTTTATTCCAAATGCAGTCACACTGGAGTTTAGGCTTTCAATACATGAATCTTTGGAGTACACATACATTCAGCCTACAACAGCTACCATCTCTATGAAAAGTCAGTATGAACTTCACATTATGCCTATTTCTGTAA
>NW_007153931.1:0-515 GCF_000164805.1 Carlito syrichta | reverse complement strand
GGGGCCTGAGACTGAGGGAATCATGTGGTCAGTCCGGCTCTACTGGGAACCGAAGGTCAGCGGGAGCTGCTGAGGCTGACAACTGGCAGAGACCAGGCCGGGGTAGCGCCCAGCAGCCGGTGGGGAGTCTCAGCAGGCGCAGTGCAGAGCCCAGGAGCATGGGGAGTGTCCCCTTCCTGTGCCCCCGGGCTTCATCAGGACCCTTCACTAGTGGCCTTGGGAAGTCAGCGTCCAACACTGACCACCTGCTCCGGTAGTCCCCAAGCCAGGAGTGACACCCCCACACCTAGAGTCACAGCCAGACACATTCCTCCAGGCTGGCCCCCTGGATGAATCCCTCCACTGAGTCCCCAGCAGCATGGTGTGGTGGCAACAGTGTCCGGATTGGGCATCTCTCTGCTGGGCCTTGCCGGCAGCATTGTGGGGCTAGGAGTGACACCAAGGGCCGTGTTGGCAGTCCCAGGTCACACGGCATGTCACGTGAGACAGTCTTGGTGGGCTGGGGGGCAGGGAAG
>NW_007153930.1:0-765 GCF_000164805.1 Carlito syrichta | reverse complement strand
AGTCAACTATTAAATAGTTGGCTAGCCAACTGTCTCGCTGTTTAAGTCAGTTAGTTAAGTCAACTGGCCTGCCATCTGGCGAGTTAGGTAGCTAGCTTGTTAAGTCATCTAGATAAGTCATCTGGATAGGTAGGTAGCTAACTAGTTAAGTCAGCTAGTTAAGTCAACTGGATAGCTAGTTAAGTCAGTTAGTTAAGTCAGCTGGCTAGCCAGCTGCCTATCAGGGTAGCTATCTAGACAGCTGGCTAGCTAGTGAAGTCACCTAGTTAAGTCAGTTCACTGGTCAGCACATTAACTAGGTAGTTAAGTAGTTAACTCAGCTGGCAAGCCAGCAGTCTATGTCGATAGGTAGCTACTCAATTCAATTGGCTAGCCTTTAGGCTACCTAGTTATGTCAGCTAGATAAGTCAACTGGCTAATAAGCTTTCAAGCTAGGTAGATAGCTAGTTAAGTCTGCTGACTAGCTAGCTGGCTACATTCTTAAGTAAGCTAGTTAAATCTGCTGGATAACTAGGTAGCTAAGCAATTAATTCAAGTGGCTAGACAGCTAGCCAGCTTGTTAAGTCAGCTACTTTACTCAGCTGGCTATTCAGCAGCATAGATAGTTAAGTCAGCACATTAATTCAGTTGTCCAGCCAGCTGGCTAGCTTGTTAAAATCTATTTACATCAGATGGGCAGCCAGTTGACTTGCTAGTTCAGCTAGTTGAGTCAGCTGGCAAGCTAGGAAACTAGCTAGTTAAATCAGCTAGATGTGTCAGTTAGCT
>NW_007153929.1:0-849 GCF_000164805.1 Carlito syrichta | reverse complement strand
AGTATCGCAATTTAATACAACTTTTCCATTCTTATAATTTGTGTGCGTTTTCTTGGTGGACTCTATTTTCTGCATGTTAATTTTGATTAAATATTACAGATATAAAAGTTTTCCTTTTATATTTGAAGGAAAAACAAAATCATATTCCTTCATATTTTAACCTAATTCATATTTTCAAAAGAGTATTTCCATTGAATCCCCTACTATTTTCTTTACCTAAGACAATACTGTACTATGCAACAAACTGTCCGATTACTCTGATACTTTTAATCACCAAGCACTTAAAATCAGGCAGACAGAAAAAAGAGAATGTGGAACCCAATATACATTAACCAAAATAGCACGGAAATTTACAAAGTAGTAAGTATTTGGGCTCCTCATTAGTATGAAAATGTAGATAATTGAAAATTCTGAATAACTGATAAGGATCTTAGCTAAATCGGTGTTCAAATACTTTTAGAAAAACAGTTCAAAAGCTGTTACATAATACTAAAACATCCAAAAGTTTGTAAACTATAGAAAGTGCTAAAATAGTATGTGGTTGTGCTATAACCAAGCTCCAACAGGATCGGTGACCCTAATAATAAAACACTACCAGGTGGGAAACTCACTCAGGTCCCCTCCCAATATGGGAGTTTCTCTGTTCTCTGAATAAATACTGCATTACAAAAAAAAAAAAAGAATACCTGGTTTAGTGGATTTTTGAATGGTCACTTACCCTGGAGAAGTTTTTGGATAGGTTTGAACACATGGTTTTATTCACTTCTTGGGAATAAAATCCACTATATCTACTGCATTTGGCAGAACACTGTACACAAGCCCTTGAAACCAAAGATTGCTCTGTAGTCA
>NW_007153928.1:0-842 GCF_000164805.1 Carlito syrichta | reverse complement strand
TTCCTTTTATATTTGAAGGAAAACAAAATCATATTCCTTCATATTTTAACCTAATTCATATTTTCAAAAGAGTATTTCCATTGAATCCCCTACTATTTTCTTTACCTAAGACAATACTGTACTATGCAACAAACTGTCCGATTACTCTGATACTTTTAATCACCAAGTACTTAAAATCAGGCAGACAGAAAAAAGAGAATGTGGAACCCAATATACATTAACCAAAATAGCACGGAAATTTACCAAGTAGTAAGTATTTGGGCTCCTCATTAGTATGAAAATGTAGATAATTGAAAATTCTGAATAACTGATAAGGATCTTAGCTAAATCGGTGTTCAAATACTTTTAGAAAAACAGTTCAAAAGCTGTTACATAATACTAAAACATCCAAAAGTTTGTAAACTATAGAAAGTGCTAAAATAGTATGTGGTTGTGCTATAACCAAGCTCCAACAGGATCGGTGACCCTAATAATAAAACACTACCAGGTGGGAAACTCACTCAGGTCCCCTCCCAATATGGGAGTTTCTCTGTTCTCTGAATAAATACTGCATTACAAAAAAAAAAAAAAAAGAATACCTGGTTTAGTGGATTTTTGAATGGTCACTTACCCTGGAGAAGTTTTTGGATAGGTTTGAACACATGGTTTTATTCACTTCTTGGGAATAAAATCCACTATATCTACTGCATTTGGCAGAACACTGTACACAAGCCCTTGAAACCAAAGATTGCTCTGTAGTCAAGGTTCCTCCCATTATGATGTCAAAGTTCATAAGCTAATGTCATTAACGATAATTTGACATGCTTGTTTCCGTGACTTTGCTTACCGACATTAGTGTAAAA
>NW_007153927.1:0-951 GCF_000164805.1 Carlito syrichta | reverse complement strand
TTATTATTACCGCCTGATACTACTTTCCTTTATTAGTGCCGTCTGATTTTACTTGCCTTGTAGTGCCGTTTGATACTACTTGCTTAATCGTGCCGTCTCATACTCCTTGCCTTTATTATTGCCGTCTGATACTCCTTGACATAACAGTGCCATCTGATACTCCTTGCCTTACTGCTTGCGTTATTAGTGCCGTCTGATCCTTCTCGCCTTATTATTGCCATCTGATACTACTTGCCTTATTAGTGCCGCCTGATACTACTTGCCTTATTAGTGCTGTCTGATACTGCTTGCCTTCTTAGTGCCTTGTGATACTACTTGCCTTCTTAGGGTCGTATGATACCACATGCCTTCTTAGTGTAGTCTGATATTCCTTGCCTTCTTAGTGTCATCTGATACTCCTTGCCTTCTAACTGTCGTCTTATACTAGCCTTCTTAGTGTCGTCTTACACTACTTGCATTGTGAGTGCCATCTGATACTACTTGCATTGTTACTACCGTCTGATACTACTTTCCTTATTAGTGCTGTCTGATACTACTTGCCTTGTTAGTGGCGTCTGATACTACTTGCTTTATTAGTGACATCTCATACTACTTACCTTATTAGTTACGTCTTCTACTACTTGCCTTATTAGTGCCGTCTGATACTACTTGCCTTATTTGTGCTGTCTCATATTACTTGCCTTATTAGTGTCGTGTGATACTACTTGCCTTATTATTGTCTTATGATACTTCTTGCCTTATTAGTATCATGTGACACTACGTGTCTTATTTGTGTCGTGTGATATTATTTGCCTTATTAGTGTCATGTCTTATTACGTGCCTTATTATTGTCGTGTGATAGTGCTTGCCTTTTTAGTGTTGTGTGATACTACATGCCTTACTTCCCTTATTAGTGTCGTGTAATACTACTTTCCTAAATAGTGTCGTGTGATACTACTTTCCTTATTACTG
>NW_007153926.1:0-777 GCF_000164805.1 Carlito syrichta | reverse complement strand
GAATGAAAGGTCATTACACAGGCACCCTTCATTCTGTTGCGTTTTCCTTTATTTTTTTTTAGTTTTATTTTATTTTTTACCAATTGAAGACTCGTGGCAGCCATACATTGGGCAAGGCTGTCAGTGTCATTTTCCCAACAGCATGTGCTCACTTTATGTCTCTGTGTCACATTTGGTACTTCTCACAATATTTCAGACTTTTTCATTGTTATTTTGTCTGCTCCGGTGATATTTGATCAGTGGTCTTTGGTGTCAGTATTGCCCGTATAAGATGACAAACTTGATAGAAAAAAGTTCCGTGTGTTCTGACTGCTCCACTGACCAGCCATTCCCTCATCTTTCCCCTTATCCTTGGACCTTCCTATTCCCTGAGATACAAAGATATTGAAATTAGGCCAGTAAAAATCCTACAATGGCCTTTAAGTGAGAAGAAGAGTCATACATCTCTCACTTTAAATCAGAAGTTAAAAATGGTTTAGCTTAGTGAGGAAGGCATGTCGAAAGCTGAGATAGGCCCAATGCTAGGTTTCTTGTCCCAAACAGAAAAGCTGTGAATGCAAAGGACAGTTCTTGAAGGAAACTGAAAGTGCTACTCCAGTGAACACACAAAAGTTAAGAAAAAGAAACATGTTTATTGCTAATATGGAAAAAGCTTTAATGATCCAGATAGAAGATCAAACGAGCCACAACATTCCCTGAAAAGCCAAAGCCTACTCCAGAGCAAGCCTTCTGTCTTTAATTTTATGAAGGTTGAGAGAGGTGAGGAGGCTGCAGAAG
>NW_007153925.1:0-750 GCF_000164805.1 Carlito syrichta | reverse complement strand
TTTTTTAGTTTTATTTTATTTTTTGCAATGAAGACTCGTGGCAGCCATACATTGGGCAAGGCTGTCAGTGTCATTTTCCCAACAGCATGTGCTCACTTCATGTCTCTGTGTCACATTTGGTACTTCTCACAATATTTCAGACTTTTTCATTATTATTTTGTCTGCTCCAGTGATATTTGATCAGTGGTCTTTGGTGTCAGTATTGCCCGTATAAGATGACAAACTTGATAGAAAAAAGTTCCGTGTGTTCTGACTGCTCCACTGACCAGCCATTCCCTCATCTCTCCCCTTATCCTTGGACCTTCTTATTCCCTGAGATACAAAGATATTGAAATTAGGCCAGTAAAAATCCTACAATGGCCTTTAAGTGAGAAGAAGAGTCATACATCTCTCACTTTAAATCAGAAGTTAGAAATGGTTTAGCTTAGTGAGGAAGGCATGTTGAAAGCTGAGATAGGCCCAATGCTAGGCTTCTTGTCCCAAACAGAAAAGCTGTGAATGCAAAGGACAGTTCTTGAAGGAAACTGAAAGTGCTACTCCAGTGAACACACAAAAGTTAAGAAAGCGAAACATGTTTATTGCTAATATGGAAAAAGCTTTAATGATCCAGATAGAAGATCAAACGAGCCACAACATTCCCATAAAAGCCAAAGCCTACTCCAGAGGAAGGCTTCTGTCTTTAATTTTATGAAGGTTGAGAGAGGTGAGGAGGCTGCAGAAGAAAAGTTCAGGCTAGCCAAGGTTGATTCA
>NW_007153924.1:0-796 GCF_000164805.1 Carlito syrichta | reverse complement strand
CTTTGGGAATTTCTCACCCAGACCGAGGTTTGGGCCACGTCACCTGGACTGGTCTGTGATCCCTTCTCAGGCAACCTCCTGCCTCGGCATCTCAGGACACATGGCTGACGGCTGTAAGCCATGGTGCCCAGACTCGACTTGCACGTTCTGTGGCAGGGACAATGAAAAGTAATGCCCCAGGATGGAGGCCACTGCATCCCATGTAGCTGGGACCGTGGGTACCACCACATGTGACTCCAGTGTTTGCGTTCCAGGGAGTAACGAGGTCTGGATATGTGGACCAGTCTGGTCTCGAACTCCCAGGCTTGAGCAGTCCCCTGCCTTGGCCTCCCAAAGTCACAGCCTGATTGTCTGCTGAACCACCATCTTTCGGGAACTCTAGGCACAAGGCTGGGTTCTCCTTTCCAAATGATCTCTTTCTGTTCACAATGATCCCAACTCCATACAAAAGTGGGTGCTCTTCTTTGTTTTTCCTTTTTTCTTTGAGTCGGAGTCTCACTCCGTTGTTGAGGCCGGAGGGTGTTGGCTCACTCCTGGGTACCACACCTTCAACCTGCTGGGCTATGGCAAGTTTTCCAGGCCTTCCAAGTAGCCATAATGACAGGCACGTTCCACCATGCCTGGCTCATTTGGGATGGAGGATAGAGACGAGGTCTTGCCGAGTTTCCAGGGCAGGTTTCAGCCTATGGGCTAGGACTGGCTGCTGGCCTCAACCTCCTGATGTGCTGGGATGACGAGGTTGAGCTCCCTAGCCTGGCCTCGATCTTTTGTCAAAAATGAAACAGAAGGCCTGGTG
>NW_007153923.1:0-443 GCF_000164805.1 Carlito syrichta | reverse complement strand
TTGTGATTTACTGTAGGGACAAGATCTCACCAAGCTGCCCAGGTTGGTCTCGAACCTCTGGACTCAGGCAATCCTCTTGTCCAAGTAATGGCACTACGGGTCGAGCCGCCACACCCAGCCAAGTTGTTTCTTAAAAGAAGTCTAAACTGGGCTCGGTGGCTCAGCCTGTAATCCCGCGCCTTTGGGAGGCTGAGGTGAGTGGATTGACTGAGCCCGCAGCTTCGAGACCCGCCTGGGCAGCGAGACCTCATCTCTACAATAAATCAAAAAATCAGCTGGGCATGGTAGCGCATGCCTGTAATTCCGGCTACTCAGAAGGATGAGGTGGAAGGATCGCCGGAGCCCAGCAGGCGAGGCTGCGGTGACCGGGAGCGGCCACTGCACTCCAGTCTGGGCGACAGAGTGAGACTCCAACTCAAAAAAGAAAAAAAAAGAAATCTAGC
>NW_007153922.1:0-883 GCF_000164805.1 Carlito syrichta | reverse complement strand
TCTTGAGTTTCTCATACACCAAAGTCTACAGGACCTCTTGATGAGGTTTAATCAGTAATCTGGGCTTTTAGGTACCCATATTGTTATGGTGTCTTGTACAAGGGAACCAGGATTCTTGGATTCCTATTGCCCAGGAAATTTCTAGAGGTCTTTCAATTGATATCCAAACAACTGGAATTCTAGATTACCACAAAATATCTCGGTGTCCTCCGGAGAATGAAGCAGGAATTTGAGTAATGGGAGTTCTCATATACAGGAAAATTCATTACTCTTGCGAAGGATGAATAAGGAATCTGGTCATCATGGGTCCTCAATAATGAAAATCCACAGTGCGTCTTTCTAAGGGCTAAACAAGATTAGGGCTTCGAGCACCCCTCATGTTTTAGAGGTATTTGTTATGTGGATATTACGAATCAATCATTCCTGGACTCCAGTAACACTCTGGTACTCTTCATAGTTGTGAACGAGAATCTGGCACTACAAATCCATTTAGATACTTAGAACCTCTGATTCCAGATACAGGAGACTAGAAATTCCCTCGGATTTTTTGTATTTAAGCCCTGTTCTCAGTGTTACCTCCTACTCCAGAAACTTTTGTGGCTCCGCTGTTCGTTATTAGGTCTTTGGGTTCGGTGTTCGATTTTTTAGGAGGTATTATTGGGAGGGAACCAGGAATCTTAGATTCCACGTCCCCAGGCATATTCTTGTCATCTTTCTATGGGTATACAAGAGTCTGGACTTCCAGGCCAACAGGAAACATCTCGTCGTTTTGCTTAGAACGAAATAGGAATCTGGGTAACTTTGTCCCTTGAAAGTTTCTACATGCTTTACCTAAGAGTAACCCAGAAACTCGGTTTCCATGTAACTGCAAACATCTGGGCAT
>NW_007153921.1:0-4384 GCF_000164805.1 Carlito syrichta | reverse complement strand
CTTTAGCTTACAAGCTAGCTAGCTGACTAAATCAGCTGATTTAAATCGGTAGCTAACTAGCTAGCCAGCTGACTCAACCAACTGACTTATCCCATTAGCTAAATAGCTAGCTAGCTAGGTGACTCAAGCAGCTGACTTAACTCGTTAGCTAACTAGCTAGCCAGCTGACTCAACCAGCTAACTTAACTCGTTAGCTAACTGGCTAGTCAGCTAATTTAACCAGCTGATTAACTAGTTAGCCAACTAGCTAGCCAGCTGACTTAATCAGCTGACTTTACTAGTTAGCCAAATAGCTAGCTAGGTGAATTAACCAGCTGACTTAGCTAGTTTGCCAACTAGGTAGCTAGCTGAATTAACCAGCTGATGTAGCTAGTTAGCTAACTAGATAGCTAGCTGACTTAACCAGCTGACTTAGCTTGCTGAACTTACTAGTTAGCTAGATGACTTAGCTAGCTGAATTAACTAGTTAGCTAGCTGACTTAAATAGCTGACTTGGCTGGCTGACTTAACTAGTTAGCTAGCTGACTTAGCTACCTGACTTAACTAGTTTGCTAGCTGACATAAGTAGTTGACTTAACTAGCTGACTTAACTAGTTAGCTAGCTGACTTAGCTAGCTAGCTGGCTAGTTATCCAGCTGACTTAGCTAACTGACTTAACTCCTCAGCTGACGACCTAGACAACTGACTTCGCCATCTGACTTATTAACTGAGGAGCTAGCCAGCTGACTTTGCCAGCTGACTTAACTGGTTAGCTGAGGAGACAGCCAGCTGATTCAACCACCTGACTTAACTTGTTAGCTGAGGAGACAGCCAGCTGACTCAACCAGCTGACTTAACTCATTAGCTCACTAGCCAGCCAGCTGACTCATACAGCTGACTTACTCATTAGCTTACTAGTCAGTCAACTCAACCTGCAGACTTAACTCGTTAGCTGACGAGCTAGCCAACTGACTTCGCCAGCTGACTTAACTCATTAGCTGATGAACTAGCCAGCTGACTTTGCCAGCTGACTTAACTCGTTAGCTGACGAGCTAGCCAGCTCAATTCTGCAGCCAATTTAACTCGTTAGCCTACAAGCTAGCCAGCTGACTTCACCAGCTGACTTAACTCGTTACCTGACGAGCCAGCCAGCTTACTCCTCCAGCCGACTTAACTAGTTAGCTGAAGAGCCCGCCAGCTGACTCCACCAGCCAACTTCACTCGTTAGCTGACGAGCCAGCCAACTGACTCTGCAGCCAGCTTCACTTGTTAGCTGACGAGCCAGCCAGCTAACTCTGCCAGCCGACTTAACTCGTTAGCTGACCAGCCAGCCAGCTGACTCCACCAGCCGATTTAACTCGTTAGCTGACGAGCCAGTCAACTGACTCTGCCAGCCGACCTAACTCAGCTGACGAACCAGCCAACTGACTCCACCAGCTGACTTGTTAGCTCACTACCCAGCCAGCTTACTCCACCAGCCGACTTAACTCGTTAGCTCACTAGCCAGTCAGTTGACTCCACCAACTGACTTAACTCGTTAGCTCTCTAGTCAGCCAGCTGACTCATCCAGCTGACTTAACTCATTAGCTGACTAGCCAGTCAGTTGACTCAACCAGCTGACTTAACTTGTTAGCCGACTTGTTAGCCAACTGATTAAACAGCTGACTTAGCAAGTTAGCCGACTAGCTAGCTAGCTGACTTAACCAGCTGACTTAGCTAGTTAGCTGACTAGGTAGCTAGCCGACTTAACCCGCTGACTTAGCTAGCTGACCTTACTAGTTAGCTACCTGACTTAGCTAGCTGAATTAACTAGTTAGCTAGCTGACTTAACTAGCTGACTTAGCTAGCTGACTTAACTAATTAGCTAGCTGACTTAGCTGGCTGACTTAACTCGTTAGCTAACTAGTTATCTAGCTGACTTAGCTAGCTGATTAACTCGTTAGAGAACTAGCTAGCTAGCTGACTTAACTCGTTAGCTAACTAGCCAACTAGCTGTCTTAGCCATCTGACTTAACTCATTAGCTAACTAGTAATCTAGCTGATTTAACCAGCTGACATAACTCGGTAGATAACTAGTTAGCTAGCTGACTTAACAAGCTGACTTAACTCATTAGCTAACTAGTTAGCTAGCTGACTTAACCAGCTGACTTACCTCATTAGCTAACTAGCTAGCTACCTGAATTAACCAGCTGACTAACTCATTAATTAAATACCTAGCTGGCTGAATTAACCAGCTGACTTAACTCGTTAGTTACCTAGCTAGCTAACTGACTCAACCAACTGACTTAACTCGTTAGCTAACTACCTAGCTAGCTGACTTAACCAGCTTACTTAAGTCTTTAGCTAACTAGCTAGCTAGCTGACTTAACCAGCTGATTTAACTCATTAGCTAACTAGCTTGCTAACTGGCTTAACCGAATGACTTAACTCATTAGTTAACTAGCTAGCTAGATGAGTTAATCAGCTGACTTAACTCGTTAGCTAACTAGCTAGCTAGTTGGCCTAAACAGTTGACTTATATTGTTAACTAACTAGGTAGCTAGCTGACTTAAACAGCTGACTTAACTAGTTAGCCAAGTAGCAAGCTAGCTGACTTAAACACCTGACTTAGCAAGTTAGCTAACTAGCTTGCTAGCTGACTTAACCAGCTGATTCAGCTAGTTAGCTAACAAGATAGCTAGCTGACTTAACCAGCTGACTAAGCTAGCTGACCTATCTAGTTAGCTAGCTGACTTAGCTAGCTGATTTAACTAATTAGCTAGCTGACTTAACTAGATGACAACTAATTAGCTAACTAGTTATCTAGCTGATTTAGCTAGCTGAATTAACTCATCAGCTATCTAGCTGGCTAGCTGACTTAACCAGCTGACATAACTCATTAGCTAACTAGCTAGCTAGCTGACTTAAATAGCTGACTTAACTCATTAGCTTACTAGCTAGCTAGCTGACTTTCACCAGCTGACATAACTCTTTAGCTAACGAGCTAGTTAGTTGACTTAACCAGAGCAAAATTCTAAAAAATTCTAAAATTCTAGAAACAGTGGCATTCTGGGAACAAACCAGGCAGTACCTTGTTGGGTAACTGAGTCATGTCTTTGGGATATACATCAGCTGTTTCTGACAGTCTTTGGCATTTTAGGACTATCTTAATGATGCATCTCCAGATCATAAAAATATGTACATAAAATTTTTAAAACTGAGTAAATATAAGACATTGTTCATGTTTCTTTCTGAGGCACTCAATTTTTCTGGTGTGTCACACTCAGCACACCCAGGCAAGTCACCTTTCTGTAATTGGTGCTTCTTCCTTATTTTACTCTGGGCAGCAAAATCCAGGTTTTAGTTGGGCTCGGTGTCTCAGCCTGTAATCCCACACATTTGGGAGGCTGAGGTGAGTGAATTGCCTGAGCCCACGGGTTTGTGACCCGCCTGGGCAACTTGGTGAGAAATCATCTCCACAATAAATCAAAAATTAGCTGGGAGTGGTAGTGTGCACCTGTAGTTCCAGCTACTTGGAAGGCTGAGGCAGAAGGATCACTGGAGCCCAGCAGGTCAAGGATGCGGTGGCCGGGAGCAGCCACTGTACTCCAGTCTGGGTGACAGAGTGAGACTACAACTCAAAAAAAAATAATAAAATCCAGGTTTTAATAACAGGAAGCATCCTCCAGAGTATTTATATTGTAACAATACTCTCAGGCACTCTATTATTTTCCATTTTCATTTTAGATTCCGGAGGTACATGGGCATGTTTGTTATGTAGACATATCAGAGTGGTGGGGGTTGGGTCTCAGGTGGCCCATTCCCTAGAGAGTGAACATTGTACCCAATAAGTAATTTCTGATCCCCAATCCCTTTCCCCACCTCAAAATTTAAAATGTGAAAGTCAAACATTTTATTCAGCAGTGACCCTCTTTTGAAAATTTCTACAGTACTACTGACTCTGGGATCACATAGCTCTTGTCTTTCCAGCTCCCTTAGGTGTAACATTTGACTATTTACTTGATATCTTTCTATTTTCTTGATAGGTGCCCACAATGCTATAGAATTCCCTCTCAGCACTGATTTCATGATATTCTAGAGGTTTGGGTATGCTGCATCTTCATTTTTATTTGTTTCTCGGAATCATTGTATTTCAGACTTAACTTCTGGGTTAATCCAGAAGACATACTAAAGAATATTGTTTAACTTCCATGTAAGCCAGGCTCGGTGGCTCAGCCTGTAATGCTGTGCCTTTGGGAGGCTGAGGTGAGTGGATTGCCTGAGCCTGCGGGTTCGAGACCCACTTGGGCAACTTGGCGAGACATCATCTCTACAATAAATCAAAAATCAGCTGGGCATGGTAGAGCACGCCTGTAATTCTGGCTACACGGAAGGCTGAGGTGAAAAAATCACCGGAGCCCAGTGG
>NW_007153920.1:0-2466 GCF_000164805.1 Carlito syrichta | reverse complement strand
AGATAGCTAGCTGACTTAACCAGCTGACTTAGCTTGCTGAACTTACTAGTTAGCTAGATGACTTAGCTAGCTGAATTAACTAGTTAGCTAGCTGACTTAAATAGCTGACTTGGCTGGCTGACTTAACTAGTTAGCTAGCTGACTTAGCTACCTGACTTAACTAGTTTGCTAGCTGACATAAGTAGTTGACTTAACTAGCTGACTTAACTAGTTAGCTAGCTGACTTAGCTAGCTAGCTGGCTAGTTATCCAGCTGACTTAGCTAACTGACTTAACTCCTCAGCTGACGACCTAGACAACTGACTTCGCCATCTGACTTATTAACTGAGGAGCTAGCCAGCTGACTTTGCCAGCTGACTTAACTGGTTAGCTGAGGAGACAGCCAGCTGATTCAACCACCTGACTTAACTTGTTAGCTGAGGAGACAGCCAGCTGACTCAACCAGCTGACTTAACTCATTAGCTCACTAGCCAGCCAGCTGACTCATACAGCTGACTTAACTCATTAGCTTACTAGTCAGTCAACTCAACCTGCAGACTTAACTCGTTAGCTGACGAGCTAGCCAACTGACTTCGCCAGCTGACTTAACTCATTAGCTGATGAACTAGCCAGCTGACTTTGCCAGCTGACTTAACTCGTTAGCTGACGAGCTAGCCAGCTCAATTCTGCAGCCAATTTAACTCGTTAGCCTACAAGCTAGCCAGCTGACTTCACCAGCTGACTTAACTCGTTACCTGACGAGCCAGCCAGCTTACTCCTCCAGCCGACTTAACTAGTTAGCTGAAGAGCCCGCCAGCTGACTCCACCAGCCAACTTCACTCGTTAGCTGACGAGCCAGCCAACTGACTCTGCAGCCAGCTTCACTTGTTAGCTGACGAGCCAGCCAGCTAACTCTGCCAGCCGACTTAACTCGTTAGCTGACCAGCCAGCCAGCTGACTCCACCAGCCGATTTAACTCGTTAGCTGACGAGCCAGTCAACTGACTCTGCCAGCCGACCTAACTCAGCTGACGAACCAGCCAACTGACTCCACCAGCTGACTTGTTAGCTCACTACCCAGCCAGCTTACTCCACCAGCCGACTTAACTCGTTAGCTCACTAGCCAGTCAGTTGACTCCACCAACTGACTTAACTCGTTAGCTCTCTAGTCAGCCAGCTGACTCATCCAGCTGACTTAACTCGTTAGCTGACTAGCCAGTCAGTTGACTCAACCAGCTGACTTAACTTGTTAGCCGACTTGTTAGCCAACTGATTAAACAGCTGACTTAGCAAGTTAGCCGACTAGCTAGCTAGCTGACTTAACCAGCTGACTTAGCTAGTTAGCTGACTAGGTAGCTAGCCGACTTAACCCGCTGACTTAGCTAGCTGACCTTACTAGTTAGCTACCTGACTTAGCTAGCTGAATTAACTAGTTAGCTAGCTGACTTAACTAGCTGACTTAGCTAGCTGACTTAACTAATTAGCTAGCTGACTTAGCTGGCTGACTTAACTCGTTAGCTAACTAGTTATCTAGCTGACTTAGCTAGCTGATTAACTCGTTAGAGAACTAGCTAGCTAGCTGACTTAACTCGTTAGCTAACTAGCCAACTAGCTGTCTTAGCCATCTGACTTAACTCATTAGCTAACTAGTAATCTAGCTGATTTAACCAGCTGACATAACTCGGTAGATAACTAGTTAGCTAGCTGACTTAACAAGCTGACTTAACTCATTAGCTAACTAGTTAGCTAGCTGACTTAACCAGCTGACTTACCTCATTAGCTAACTAGCTAGCTACCTGAATTAACCAGCTGACTAACTCATTAATTAAATACCTAGCTGGCTGAATTAACCAGCTGACTTAACTCGTTAGTTACCTAGCTAGCTAACTGACTCAACCAACTGACTTAACTCGTTAGCTAACTACCTAGCTAGCTGACTTAACCAGCTTACTTAAGTCTTTAGCTAACTAGCTAGCTAGCTGACTTAACCAGCTGATTTAACTCATTAGCTAACTAGCTTGCTAACTGGCTTAACCGAATGACTTAACTCATTAGTTAACTAGCTAGCTAGATGAGTTAATCAGCTGACTTAACTCGTTAGCTAACTAGCTAGCTAGTTGGCCTAAACAGTTGACTTATATTGTTAACTAACTAGGTAGCTAGCTGACTTAAACAGCTGACTTAACTAGTTAGCCAAGTAGCAAGCTAGCTGACTTAAACACCTGACTTAGCAAGTTAGCTAACTAGTTTGCTAGCTGACTTAACCAGCTGATTCAGCTAGTTAGCTAACAAGATAGCTAGCTGACTTAACCAGCTGACTAAGCTAGCTGACCTATCTAGTTAGCTAGCTGACTTAGCTAGCTGATTTAACTAATTAGCTAGCTGACTTAACTAGATGACAACTAATTAGCTAACTAGTTATCTAGCTGACTTAGCTAGCTGAATTAACTCATCAGCTATCTAGCTGGCTAGCTGACTTAACCAGCTGA
>NW_007153919.1:0-846 GCF_000164805.1 Carlito syrichta | reverse complement strand
CTCATCTGAGTCACCCCTGGGAATACAGGACTGGTCTTGTGTTACTCCACCACTACAATATTAACTCTGGATGTTCCGGTAACCCCAATTTCTATGGGAGTAAAGGGCCCTCTCCTGGAAGGAATAGTGGGTGTAATATTAGGCAGAAGTTCCTTGTCTTTACAAGGAGTTTCCATTATTCCTGGAGTGGTGGATTTGGATTACACAGGGGTTTTTTTGGGGTTCAGGAGGTTACTAACTCTAGACCTCTAAAAGACATATATACAATGAGTTAAGATTAAAGGCTTATTGGACAATAGAGCCGATGTTTCCTGTATTGCTGGAAAAATTGGACTTCCTGGCCTACTCGAATAGCTCCTTCAGGACTCATAGGTATTGGTCAAGCACCCTCAGTAGCCAAAAGCTCTAAAATTTAAAATTGAACAGATAATGAGACTTCAAAAACTTTTTGCTATACTTTATTCCATCTATTCTCTTTACATTATGGGGAACAGATATTCTTGCTCAAATGGGCATGCTTTTCTATAGCCCTAATGACAAAGTTTCAACACAAATGCTTCCAATGGGCTATGATCCCTTTAAGAGACTTGGCAAAAATGAACAGGGAATGTAAAAACCTGTCCAAGTTAATGAAAAGACAAATTGAGCTGGTATTGGATCCATTGTCCCCAAGAACCTATTACCTGAGAAGCCAACAAACCGGTTTGGGTGGAACAATGGCCCATACCCTTGGAAAAGCTTAAGACAGCCAAAAAACTAGTTTAACAACAATTAGAGGCTGGTCATATAGAGCTTTCTACTAGTCCCCCTGAATGGCAACCACTAGCCCTTAAAACACTCCTATTT
>NW_007153917.1:0-760 GCF_000164805.1 Carlito syrichta | reverse complement strand
AAAGAACAGATGCTCAGGTAGTAACCAATAATCTTTTTTTTTTTGGACCAGTCTTAATTTTAAGCGTATACCCAGTTGAGGATAATTGCCTTGAATGACAAGGTTTTATTGGGGTCTGTTGCTAAGACATGAGATGTTATAACACTAATTTTGTTTTTCTTTAATTTGACAACATTCCACTGGTTCCCCTGTTCATTTGCCTTCAACTGATACCCATCAATGACAATCTACCTACCCCTCAGCTAGGTCAACCATCCAATAGGTTTCAGCTACAGAACCATAGGTACTGCCTTCTGCTCCCCCAACCTTTGCAAACCTTGCCAACTTGCCTAGCAGCATCAGTTATGCCCACATCTCTCTCCAAATCAGGAAAAGTCCTAGGTTCCCTTTATAGTCCATGTACTTAGAATGACTGAGAAGTGCTAACTTCACTCCTTTCTGCTACCCCAGATTGTTGCTGGAACACTCTGTAGTCATCTCACTTTACCACAAATAGAAACTAAGCAAATGGCCCCTTTCCATCTGTATTCATCTATTGTTTTTTGCACACTGCAATAATACTTGATTTTCTGGTCATCCCTAATCTGGATATTATGTTCTTCAAAAACAAAACAAAACAAAACCTCAGAGTTTGTGGTGAAATGGGTGGTGCAATACATTTAGAACACAAAATAATAAAAATATAAAAATACACCATTATCAAAACCACCAAACTTGGTTTGCTATATACAGAATAGCAACTAAAAGAGTCTTTAAAAAA
>NW_007153916.1:0-4450 GCF_000164805.1 Carlito syrichta | reverse complement strand
CCAGGTCCTTGGGAGAAGCTAGGAAAACAAAGAGTAACTGTCAGTTTCTGCAGATCACGCTTAGGAGATTTGGACATGGGGCTGTGGTATGTGGAGGTGAGGGGTTAACATGCAGGGATGGAGCTGCTTATGCACCATTCTCCTTTGTTGTAAAGAATAAAAGAAAAGAAGAGGAGCAAGACAGAAATGAAAACAGAGCTTCAGTTTTTTAGCTAGGACAAAGCAATCAATTTGAAATAATCAATTTATAAATAGATTAATACAAAAAGGCATTGTCAGAGTCAATAACAGTGTCATATAACTCCTTCTGCTCAATTTGAAGCCCAGGCAACTTCTTTCTTCATTTTTTTAAAATGTTGCAAGACCATTTAGCTTCTGTGCATCTATATATGGTCCAGCTTCATTTATCATATCATATATTGGATTTTTTTTCAAGTTACTGAGTTGAAATATTATTTTTATTATTTTAATCATTCGTCAGTGGCACAGTTACATCTGTGATGCTATGTACCTATCACTACTATTCAAACCCAAAATGTTTTTACCATATCCAAAATAAACTATATATCTACTTTAAAAATCTCTCTACCTTTCCTACTCCATCTAGGCCTCAGTAGTCTCTATTTTCTGTCTTTTTAAATTTGCCTATTCTGATTTGCTTGCAGAAGTGAACGATATGATATTTGTCTTTCTGTGCCTGCCTCATTTCAATAAATATACTATTTCACAAGGAATATCTATGTTACAGGACATATAGAAATTTAGTATCCTTTTATGGATCATCAGTATTATGTGTATAAAACACATTCTATATATCCATCCACTTGCTAATTAATATTGGGTGATTATCAACCCAGTGTTTGCTGTTTAGACCTTTTCACTATTATATATAATACTGCTATGCCACTGGAATGTAGATATCAGTTAGAGTCCCTGCTTTTTTTCCCTTGGATAATACCTTGGAGTGGAATTACTGGAACATTGGTAGTTCAAATTTTTATTGGACCACCAATCTATTTTCTATAGTGATGAAACATTTTACATTTCCACCAACAATTCACAAAATTTCCAAATACTCCACAATTTCGTGAACACTATTTTAACCATAACCATCCTAGCAGGTATAGATTAATATCTCATTGTTATTTTGATATTTATTCCCTCATTGCTAATGATGCTGAGCATCTGTTTATGTGCTAACCGAACATTTGCATATGTATTTGAGTAAATATCTACTAACGTTTTTTGACCATTTTTAACTGGATTGTTTCCTTATTTTGATTGTTGAATTATGGGGTAAATTATTTCTACATTGTGGATCTATGCTTTCCCACTGGATATATGATTTTCCTACTCTTTCTCATTGTGTAATTTGTATTTATTCTTTCTTGAGAGTGTCTTGATAAAGGATAGTTGACAAAGAAATCTAGGTGATTATAATATGCTATAACGTATTGTATATGTAACAGTTATAGACATGTAACTATCAATCCAAATATACTAATAACTACTTTATGTGTTAAATACACACACACACACACACACACACACACACACACACTAATTAAAAGCCAGATACTCAAGAGTGCAAAAAAAGCAATACTCAATTATGCATTGCCTGCACAATAGTCATATTACATATAAACACAGGACTGAGCATGGTAGCTCATGCCTATAATCCCAGCACTTTGAGAGGTTGAGGCAAGAGGATTGCTTGAGGCCAAGAGTTCTAAATTAGCCTGGACAACATATTGAGACGCTGTCTCTAAAAAAATATATGAACATATAAAATATTTAAAAAAACACAAATAGATTAAATATAAAGACATAGATATACCATGGTGACACATATGTTTGTAAGATGCAGTAATTAAATTCATATTAAAATAAGTATATTACAGTAAGAGGAGACTATAAGAGGTTCAATATACTCTACAAAAAGCATTGGTCAAGGAAGCCTCATAGAAGTTTTAAAATATTGTCAAACAAAATAAAATGCAAATACACCTTGTTGAAATTTGTATAATGCAGCAAATTCAGACTTGGAGAGAGATTTATAGCATTGAATTCCTTATAATATAAACCAAAAACAATTTCCAATCATCAATTTAATAGAAGAGAAGAAAAATTAAGAATGATTGCAGAAATCAAGACAATGAAAATTAGGAAACCCACAGACAAAATCAACACAGCCAAAAGCTGGTTATTTGAAAATATCAGTATAATTGATACACCTGCAGACAGCTAAGAACACAAAAAAGAAGACACAGTGTACTCATATACAAAAAAAAGGAGTCATGACAATTATGCCATGGAAATTAAAAGGGTATAAAAGAAATAATTTGAGGAACTCCACGTCCACAAATTACACAGCTTAAATGAAATAAAACAATTTTTTTAAAGGCATAAACTGGTCAGGCTCAGTACTCAGCCTGCAATACCAGCATTTTGGGAGGCTGAGGATAGTGGATTGTCTGAGCCCACGGGTTTGAGACAAGCCAGGATAACTTGATGAGACCTCATCTCTACAATAAATAAAAAGTTACTTGGGTGCAGTAGTCTCTGCCTGTAGTTCCAGGTACTTGGAAGGCTGAGAGGGAAGGATCACTACAGCATAGCAGGTGGATGCTGGGGTGACCAGAAGAGTGCTACTGCACTCCAGCCCAAGTGACAGACTGAGACTACAGCTCAAAAAAAAAAGGCACAAACAACCCAAAACTTACCTGAGAAAAAATACATATTCTGAATAGACCCATATCTATTTTAGAAATTGAATGATTGGACTAAATGCACCACAGAAATGACACACAATGGTGGGCTGGATAAGAAGCAATGATCCCATTATTTGCTGCATCCAGGAGACTATCTCACTACAAGGGATACACACAGACTCAAAGTTAAAGGATGGAAAACTAGTTTCCAGGCACGTGGATCACAAAGAAGGGAGGAGGTGCAATCTTAATATCAGACAAAACAATCTTTAAGCTATCAAAAATTTAAAAGATAAAAGGACACTACATACGATAAAAAGTTCAATCCATCAACAAGAAATATCCATCCTAAACATATATGCACCCCAAACAGGAGCACCAGCATTTGTAAAACAACTACTAAATAAACTAAAAAAGATATTGACTCTAAAACTATTATAGCAGGGGACTTAAATACCCCACTGACAGCCCTAGATAGATCATCGAGACAAAAAATCAACAAGAGGATCCAGAACCTAAACTTTACACTTGAACAAATGGATTTAGTGGATACTTGCAGATTATTCCGCCCAACAACCACAGAACATACATTCTACTCAACAACACACGGAACATACTCCAAGATTATTCACATTCTTGGCATAAATCAAGGATAAATAAATTCCACAAGGTCTAAATCTTGCCGTGCACATTTTCAGATCACAGTGCAATAAAAATCAATATAAAAACCAACAATATTTCCCCAAGACCCACAAAGATATGGCCACTAGACAGCATGATGCTGAACAACAACTGAGTCAACACTGAAATCAAAGAAGAAATTGAAAGATTTCTGGAAACAAATGAAAATAAAGAAGCATCTTACCACAAACTCTGGGATGCCATGAAATCAGTGTTAAGAGGGGAATTTATATCTCTACGAACACACATCAAGAAAATGGAAAGATCACAAGTGGAGAGCCTAACAAATCACCTAAGGGAACTAGAAAGAGAAGACAACAAAAACCCCAACTTTAGCAGAAGAATCAAAATCAAAAAATAAGAGCCCAAATACAGGACATGGAGGAAAAAATATCATAGAAAAAACATCAACAAAACAAAAACTTGGTTCTTTGAAAGAATTAACAAGTTTGATGGACTGCTAGCCAGAATGACCAAGAAAAAGAGAGAAAAGGCCCAAATAAACACAATCAGAAATACAAAACATCAAATCACAACTGACCCCGAAGAAATACAAAACATTATCAGAGATTACTATGTACACCTACATGGAAACAAACGAAAACCTAGATGAAATGGAGGACTTTCTTACATCAAAAACCTCTCCAGGTTAAAATAAGACATTGAGACACTAAGTAGACAAAAAACAACCCAGGAAATTGGCTCTATCATACGAAAACACCTACACAAAAAAGCCCTGGACTGGATGGCTTCACAGCAGAATTTTACAAAATGTACAATTAGAAGCTGATATCAATCTTATTTAAAGTATTCCAGGTAATTTAGAAAGATGGAATTCTCCCCAAATCATTGTACGAAGTTAACATTGCACTGATACCCAAACTGGGTAAAAGATCCAACAAAGAAGGAGAACTACAGGCCAATATGCTTATGAACATAGATGAAAAAATCCTCAACAAGATTCTAGCAAATTGGATCCATAAACACATCACAAATATCATCCATCATGACCAAGTAACTTCATCCTCAGGATGAGCACTGGTTTAACATTCACAAGA
>NW_007153915.1:0-8890 GCF_000164805.1 Carlito syrichta | reverse complement strand
TATTATAATGCTATAAGAAAGCATATGGCAGTAGTGGGAATCTGTCAAGGAAGGTGGTGGGATTGGCAGTTGAGGGAAACTGTAGGGGAGGGAGTGACATACCTTATCAACAAGGGTATCTGCATGCTCAATGTTTGTATACCTAAACCTGAAATGTACCCCACATCTTTATGATAAAAATTAAAATGAAAAAAGGAAATTGAATGATTAGTATATTTTCTAAAAAAATATAGCACAAGGCCCAGATGGATTCACCGGTTAATAATCATTATATGTATACACACACACACACACACACACACGTGTGTGTGTGTATGTGTGTATATTTTTTTGTTACAAAGCAATACATGAATACTTGCAAGCAAGTAGTCATGATCTTAAGAATTTACTCAGTTAATTTTTGAAGTTCTGTACAAACACAATTCTAAACAGAAATGCCCACATTGGAACAGACCAAGATGTTCTTCAAGAGGTGAATGAGCCAAACTTTATTTCTGTATGTAACATGATAATTTTAAGTGATAAAAATTATTGTGCTATTACGATATGATCTTTGGAGACAGAGAGGAGTTGGAGTCAGATACCCAAATAAAACAATCCAAGGATCATATCGCTACAGAAACCCAAATTGAACAAATATTCATGCAAGAATCCACTTTGACAAAAATCAAAAATTAGTCTTATTCCCTGAAAACATATGCACATAATGCATCTATAAAGAAGCATGCTTAAATTTAACTTTTAATTGTGCATTATTAAACCCACACAAATGAGGCCATAAAAAGAATGAGAAGAAATGAGCTTCAGTAGCATTTTCTCAATATGCAATTGCAGATTTACTTATTTGTTGAACAGTTCCATTATGTAGGGGGGGAAAGCATATAATACATCTCTAAAGATGTTTGCTTAGATTTATTTTTTTAATGTAGCTGTAAAAATGTAATAAAAGAGGCCTTCAAGATATGTCTGTTACTAGAGGCATCTGCCACTCATTTTCTCCACAAAGAACCAAAAAAGTGAGTAGATCACTTGGAGAGAACATTTTTGTGACATTCAACAGAGAGATGACTGGAAATACCTAATCAAACATGGAGAGAAAGCCGGGCTCAGTGGCTCAACCTGTAATCCCGTGCCTTTGGGAGGCTGAGGTAAGTGGGTTGCCTGAACCCGCGGGTTCGAGACCCGCCTGGGCAGCGAGACCTCATCTCTACAATAAATCAAAAAATCAGCCAGGCGTGGTAGCGCATGCCTGTAATTCTGGCTACTCAGAAGGCTGAGGCGGAAGGATCGCCGGAGCCCAGCAGGCAAGGCTGCGGTGGCCGGGAGCGGCCACTACACTCCAGTCTGGGCGACAGAGTGAGACTCCAACTCAAAAATAAATAAATAAATAAATAAAAATTAAAAACATGGAGAGAGAAACTGCTCAGCTGGGATCAGCTGGCTCCTTGGAGAGGCTCTCCAGTACAGAGAAAGTGTACATTATTAACCTGCAGTGGTCCACATTTCTACAACAGATTCCTGCATATTAGTCATACAAATGTCCCAGACCCTCGTGGGCCCTGAGGCTAACATAGGGAACTGCTTGGAGACTGCACAATGGCATTGCTCCAGAGAGGAAGCTCATGCTGGACACCAAATACTCTCAAACCCTATGCAACAAGACACTATATTGACAGCCTAGCCCCAACAAGAATGCATACCTTCATGGGGTCCAACAGTCCCTACATCATAATGTCTCTTATGCGAAAATGTTACAATGGCCTATGCTATGAGGTTAAATATGATTAATCACAAGGAAAGATTTACAAAGACAGGTGCTTCATAAGTGTTCTAAAGTATTCAATCATTAAATGTCTAGAAAAGTAATCCAGAGACTTGGTAGTGTACGTATACAGAGAGGAAGACTGGAAGAGGATGGAAGTTTGCAGAATGAATGGAGTGAGCCTTTCCATGACCAGCTGACCACTCCAAGTGACCAGTCATCGGTGTGGTTCCCAACCTGGCTCAGAACTCAGGACATTCCAAACCAACTGTCATATGATAGCTGTGCTGAGAATTAGCTTTTCTTCAACTAACTCCTAGAGTTAGTGGGAATTAAGAAGGAATTTTGCCTATTGAGCTGGTGCTTCAGCTAATTAAGCTAATTAATTCACAAATTAAGTCTGTGACTGCCACTGCTTCATAGACAATTGATCTAAAAAGCTGTCTGGGCAGCCTTTACTAGTTTGGCTAATAACAGACAAGTGGCTGCACTAGCTTTGAGTGTGCACCTTCTATTTACATCTTTCCACACCAACACTCAGTCTCTAACTCCTCTTCCTTACCTAGACTCTGCAGTGGCAGGGGACAGAGTTCTACCTCCCCTTAGAGGGATCTGTTTATAGGCACAGTCTGGAGAATGCACTCCAGGACCCTCCCTGAGCACCACTCAGGCTCTCCTTCCCTCTGTCACCAACCATCAATTCCCTATCTCACTGGCATTGTCCCTACTCACCACTCATTTCAGCAGCCCAAAGCTAGAGATCCTGTCCTCATTAACTCAATGGAAACCTTGACATGAAATTCAGTTTCTATCCTTTCTGTAACTCTCTGGGATGTAGGTTCTTCTAACATGTGGTTTCAGAAAAGTTTGTCTTATAATTCCTCTTCATTGAATGCCTGTAGCTGTATTTGGGTTCAAGGTTCTCCTGATCTGATAAAGGCAGTGCAGATGGTTTCTTTATATTGTTTTACAGAAGAGTTAGTACAACATTGGCATTGGGAAATATTGTATTTTTTCTAAACTGAGGAAAATATTTAAAGGAACCATCTTGATAGAAGAATCAAAAATCCAAATTGAGTAAAACAACTATCAAATACATTTTTAAAAATCTGTAGAAAAATTGGAGTTTGGGAAATAAACAAAAATGAGAATAGCATTTAGAGTACAAAGTAATTGATCCATTTGATAAAAGAGTAGTCAGAAGATCAGTATGAACATACCTCTCAAGCAGCAATTTAGATTTCCCACCTTTGGGAAATCTAGACACACAGCTGATACTGTAGAAAAATTCTCCACCGTATAAACCTCTCCACTCTCAAAGTGGCAGTTAAAATGAAAGGCATGATGTGCATCATCACATTCCATTGTGACAGGTCACAGAGGAATTTCAAGTGAACATAGACCACACTATGGGAATCCAAATAGACCATGTAGACAAGTGTACTTTTACATGTACTAGTATGACACATAAAAGTACATGTTGAGCTTCAAAAGCTGAATCCCAAGTCCACACATTATTTTCTGTTTATAAAAACAGATTAAATGAGCATAAGGACCTGCCCCTCACAGAGTTGATAGTGAAAATTTCAATGTAAAGAGGGACAAAGCTAACAAATTGAGAATGAAGTTAACAGCTTAACTTTGCAACTCAAGAAACTATAAAAACAAGAACAATCAACACCTAAAGCTAGTAGAATAAAATAAATAACAAAGATCAGGTCAGAACTAAATGACATTGGGACAAAAAAGAGACAAAAGATAAATTAATCAAAAAGTGGTTTTTTGAAAGGATAAACAAATCGACAGACCACCACTAACTAGACTAACCAAGAAAAAAAAAGAGAGAAAACTCAAATTTAATTAAAAATGACAGAGTTGACATAAGAAGCAATACCAAAGAAACAAAAAATAATCAGGGGCTACTATAAGCACCTCTATAGCAACAAACTGGACACCAGAGAAAATGGATATATTCCTGGAAGCATGCACCCTCCCAACACTGAATGAGAAAGAATAGATATCCTAAATAGGCCAATAATGAGCAATGAAACTGAATGAGTAATAAAATATTTCAACAACAGCAAAAAGCCCTGGGCCAGATGGATTCACAGTCAAATTTTATCAGATATACAAAGAAAACCTGGTACCAATCTTACTGAAACTATTCCAGAAAATTGAGGAGGGTTTCCTCTCTAACACATTATCTGAAACTAGTGGCACACTGATACCAAAATCAGGCAAGGACACAACAAAGAAAGACAACTACAGGTCTATCTCCCTAAGGAATATAGATTCTAATACCCTTAACAAAATACTAGCAAACTGAATTCAACATCATATCAAAAAAATTATCCATCGTGACCAAAGGGGTTTTATTTTATGATGCAAGGATGGATCAATATTCACAAATCAATAAACATGATACACCACATAACCAAAATGTGCCGGGCTCAGGTGCTTCTTTCACGTCAGCCTCCTAAGAAGCTGAAACTTCAGGTGTGAGCCACCACACTTGGAAAATTTTTAAACTTTATTGTAGAGATTAGGTCTCACCAAGTTGCCCAAGCTGGTCTACAACACCTGGGCTCAAGCAGTCCTCTAGCCTCTGCTTCCCAGCCTGCTGGAATTACAGGCCTGAGCCACTGCACCTGTCTTACAGAGAGTAATATGAATGAAATTAAGCATACAGAGGTGATTTTATCTCAAAGTGAAGAAAAATATACAGGAAAGCAAAAATATTCTCTTTCAGAGTGTGGACACCTTGTAGTAAAGGCTTCCCCTGCTAGTTCAGTGTTCTAGGAATCCATTGGCATCAGGGTGCCTGCTAGCGTTGTTGTGAGAGGTTACTTTTTGCTTCAGTGAATTTCTGGATATTTCTTCCAGTATGTTTGCTCATTTCATGATGGGTGACATGTGAATACATCTGCCCACATTTTAAATAGGATATTTCAATAGTTTTTACCTAAAATGAATGGCAACCATGCCCCAAACTCCCTTTTTGCCCAGTGTCATCCCAAGCAACTTTTCGATGTTTCTCGAAGAAGAAACGTGCTCAAAGGGAAATAGTTTGGTGATATGGAAGAAACTGAAACAAAAATAGAAGAATTAAAAGGCATCCAAATTGGCAAGTCTTGGAAATACAAGCCAGGTGCCCAGGGATCAGCATCTTCTGAAAGAACCAGCTTTCTTTTACTGCTGGGAGGGGGATGGCGCTTACTCCCTGGGGCATCTTCATAGAGCCTCAGGCACAGCATTGCCCTCAGCACTGCAGGAGAGAACTCAAGCTGGTGGAGGAAGCTATACAGGAGGAAGATGACCTGAGCAGTCTATGTATAAACTATGTATCCAAATGAGAACTCTTGGAAGAATCATTTGGATTGGATTTTAGAGACTCATTTTGATTGGATGACAAAGACTATAGTATCATCCAATAGTGGAGGCCAAGGTGTTTGTTTTAAATCAATTAAAATGAGTCTTACACAATCCTTAATTTGTTTGTTTGCTTGTTTTTTAAATTTTTATTATAAAGATGTGAGGACAATTCAGGGTTCAATATATAAAAACTGATCATGCAGGTACCTTTGTTGATGAGGTTTGCCCCTCCCTCCCCTAGCAGTTTCCCTCAACTGCCAATCCCACGCCCCCTGACAATTTCCCACTGTTGTCAATCACTTTCTTACAGCATTATAATTGCTCAAGGTCTGATTATGAGTGAGAACATATGATCTCTGTTCTTTGTTTCTGTGGTAAATCACTGAGTATGATCAACTCCAAATCCATCCAACTTGCTGCAAAGTTTATATATTTGTCCTTGTTTGTGGCTGTATATTATTCCATTGTGTATATGTTTAACTTTTGTTTAATCCAGTCGAGCTTCGCAGGGCAACACATTTGGTTAGACGTTTTTGCTATTATGAATAGAGCTGTAACAAACATACGTTTTCAGGTATAATTTTTGTAGAATGATTTGAAATCCTCCAGGTATATTCCCAACAGGGAAATTGTTAGGTCATATGGAAGGTCAATTTCTAGTTCTTTCAGGAATCATCAAACTGCCTTCCAAACAGGCGGCAACAGTTTGCATTCCCACCAGCAGTGTAGAAGCATTCCTTTTTCTCCACATCCTCACCAGCATCTGTTGTTGTTTGTTTTATTAATGAGGGCCATTCTTACAGGGGTTAGGTGGTATCTCAGTGTGGTTTTGATTTGCATTTCTCTGATGATGAGTGAGGATGAGCACTTTTCCATGTGTCTGTTGGCTGCTCATACATATTCTTTTGAGGAGTGTATAAGTATGTCTTTTGCCCACTTTTTAAAGGAACTGTTTTTTCCTTTTGGCACATTTGACTTTCATGTAGATCCTAGATGTTAGGCCTCTGTTGGATAAACAGTTGGCAAATATATTTTCCCATTCTGTGGGCTGTCACCCTGCTCTCTTGATGGTTTCTTTTGCTTTGCAGAAGCTCATTAATTTGATGAGGTCCCACATGTCTATTTTTTTCTTAAGGTATTGGCCTTTGGGGTACTGAATAGAAATTGGTTCCCAGTTCCAATTTTCATAAGGGTGTCTCCTGAATTTCCTAAGATTCTTATAGTTTGGAGTTTTACATTCAGGTCTTTGATCCATTTAGAGTTAATTTTTGTCTATGTTGATAGGTAGGGGTCCAGTTTCAATCTTCTGCATGTGGTCAGCCAGTTTTCCCAGCATCACTTACCGAATAGGTTCTTCTCTCCCAGTGATTGATGTTGGAGCCTTTGTCAAAGACGAGTGGGTTGAGGAATTGAGGCTTTGCTTCTGAAATCTCCATCCTGTTTGATTGGTCTATATGCCTGTTCTTGTATCAATACCAGGCTGTTTTGATTACTGTAGCCTTATAGTAAAGTTTGAAGTATGGAAGTGTGATATCTGCTGCTTTGCTTCTTTTGTTAAGAATTGTTTTAGCTATTCGTGGTCGTTTATGTCTCCATATGAATTTCTGTAGTGTCATTTCCAGGTCTGAGAAAAATGATGTTGGTAGCTTAGTGGGTATTGCGTTGAATCTGTAGATTGCCTTAGGTAGGATGGACATCTTTAAAATGTTGATTCTTCCTATCCATGAGCATGGAATATTTTTCCATTTGTTTGTGTCTTCTTGCATTTCTTTAAGCAGTGTTTTGTAATTTTCATAGTAAAGTTCTTTCACTTCTCTGGTTAGGAAGATGCCAAGGTATTTCATTTTTTTTGTTGGCTGTTGTGAATGAGATTGTGCTTTTTATTTGGGTCTCTGCCTGCTTGTTGTTGGTGTAGAGGAATGCAACTGTCTTTTGCACATTTATTTTGTATGCTAAGACCCTCCCAAAGTCCTTTATCAGTGCAAGCAGGTTTTTGACAGATTCTCTTGGATTTTCAAGGTGTAGGATCATATCATCAGCAAAGAGGGATAACTTGACTTCCTCTTTTCCTATTTGGATACCCCGATTTCCTTCTCTTGTCTAATTGCCCAAGCTAGGACTTCCAACCCAATAATGATCAAGAGGGGAAAGAGTGGGCAGTCTTGTCTTGTTCCAGTTTTCAGGGGAAATGATTCTACCTTCTGTCCATTTAGCAATATATAAGCTGTGCATTTGTCATAGTTGGTACTTACTATCTTGAGGTATCCTTCTATACCTGGGTGTTTGAGGGTTTTCATCAAGAAGAGATTCTGAATTTTATCAAAAGCTTTTTCTGTATATAATGAGATAATCATGTGGTTCTTGTTTTTACATCTGTTGATGTACTTAATGACGTTTATGGTTTTGTGAATGTTGAACCAGCCCTGCATCCTGGGGATGAAACCTACTTGGTCATGGTGGATGATATTTGAGATGATTTTTGGATCTGATTTGTTAGAGTCTTGTTGAGGATTTTTGCTTCGATGTTCATAAATGATATTGGCCTTTAGTTCTCTTTCTTTGTTGGATCTTTACCCAGTTTGTGTATCAGTTTAATGTTAGCCTTGTAAAATGATTTTGGGAGAATTCCATCTTTCTCAATTGCCTAGAATACTTTCAATAGGATTGTTATCAGCTCCTCTTGTACGTTTTGTAGAATTCTGCTGGATGGTCATCTGGTCCAGGGTTTTTTGTTTTTTTCATATGACAGAGTCAATTTCCCGGGTTGTTATTGGTCTATTTGGTGTCTCAATGTCTTCTTGATTTAACCTGGGGAAGTTGTGTGATGTAAAAAAGTCCTCCATTTCATCTAGGTCATCAAGTTTATTTCCATATAGGTGTACATAGTAATCTCTGATAATCTTTTGTATTTCTTTGGGATCAGTTGTGATTTGATCTTTTTGTATTTTTGATTGTGTTTAATTGGGTTTTTTCTCTCTTTTTCTTGGTCTTTTTGGTTAGGGTCCCATCAATCTTGTTAATTGTTTCAAAGAACCAGCTTTTTGTTTTGTTAATGTTTTCTATGATATTTTTGTCCTCCATGTCCCATATTTGGGCTCTTATTTTTGTGATTTGGATTCTTCTGATAAAATTGGGATTTTGATGGTCTTCTCTGTCTAGTTCCCTTAGGTGATTTGTTAGGCTCTCCACTTGTGATCTTTCCATTTTCTTGATGTGTGCTCGTAGAGATATAAATTCCCCTCTTAAAACTGATTGCATGGCATCCCAGAGGTTTTGATAAGATGTTTCTTCATTTTCATTTGTTTCCAGGAATCTTTCCATTTCTTCTTTGATTTCAGGGTTGGCCCAGTCTTTGTTCATCATCATGCTGTTTCGTGTCCATATCTCTGTGGGTCTTGGGGAAATGTTTTTGGTGTTGATATTTATTTTTATTCCACTGTGGTCTGAGAATGTGCACGGCAAGATTTCAACCTTATGGGATTTGCTTATGCTTGATTTATGGCCCAGGATGTGATCAATCTTGGAGTATGTTGCATGTGGTGATGAGTAGAATGTATATTTTGTGGATTTTGGGTGGAATAATCTATAGGTACCCACTAAGTCCATTTGTTCAAGTGTCAAGTGTAGGTTCTGGATCTTCTTTTTGACTTTTTTGCCTCGATGATCTATCTAGGGCTGTCAGTGGGGCATTTAAGTACCCTGCCATAATAGTGTTAAAGTCAATATCGTTTTTAAGCTTATTTAGTAGTTGTTTTA
>NW_007153914.1:0-4516 GCF_000164805.1 Carlito syrichta | reverse complement strand
TGGATGCAGCATAAATTCTTAGGGATTGGATGTGTGGAAAAGATTTTAATTCTCTCTCACTGAGGAAACTTAGCTTGACTGGGCAGGTTATTCTTGGTGGAAATTGTTTGTCTTTGAGAACTTTGAAGATGGGGTCCAAGCTCTCCTAGCCTAAAGGGTTTTGGCAGATAAATCTGCTGCTATTCTAATTGATATTCCCTGGTAGGTAGTCTGTCCTTTTTCTCTTGCTGCCTTTAGGATTTTTTCTTTTATACCTACTTTGTTTAGCCAAATTATTATGTATCTGGGAGTTGTTCTTTTCATTTGTTGTGTTGCAAGCGTTCTCAGAATCACTTGTGTTTGAATTTTTGCATCACTGATGAGATAAGGGAAGTTTTCTCAAATAATTTCATGGAATTATTTTTCAGCATTGTCTCTGTCTCTCTTTCTGCCTCAGGAAGTTCAATTACTCTTAGATTCAGTCTCTTGAAGTAATTGTTCACCTCTTCTTGGTTTTGTTCTGTCTTTTTAAGCTTCTTTTCTATGTTTTTTATAGTTTGGGTTAGTTCTGTATTTTGGTATTCAAGCTCTGAGATTCTTTCTTCATCTTGGCTAATTCTGCTTTCCATGCTTATTAGTTTATTATTTATTTCCATCACAGTATTCTTTACTGCTGTTATTTCAGTTATCAGCTCCTTCTATTTTCCTCTTGTCTCTCTTCAATTCTTTTTATTATCTCTATTAATGTCTTGATATCTGGGTTTGTTGCATGTGACCAGTCATTCTAGGGGCTCTTCATTTTTTGTGTTCCAAGGTCTGTTTTCTCAAAGTCTGACCTTCCAGGGGTCTGGGTGAGGCCTATATTCTTTGGTTTTTCTTCATTTGTACAGATTTTCCCTCCCCACTTTTTCCTTCCACTCCCCTGTCTTCTTTAATTCTGTTGTTCAGGGGTGAACACGTTGTTTTTACTTCTGTTTGTTCAATCTCCTATTCTTTCTTATGTATATCCTCTTGTTTTGTTCAATTCCGTAGCTGGACTGTAGGTTGGGGACTTAAGGAAAGAGAAAATAATGGAACAGGGAGTGAGGGGAAGTGGGAGGTGGAGAGAGAGAAGAATAAGAGGGAAAACAGACAAAGTTACCAACTAACAAATGAAGAGACACAGACAGATATGAGTAAAAAGAATTCAGCAGCAGCAACAACAACAAACTAACAAACATATGAAAAAACTAAAATATACAATCATACACACATACAATCATACACACATACAATCATACACACATACAAGCTAACCAACCTCCTTTTTGGTGTACTGTTCGCCTATGCAAACTTGATGAGGTCTAATGGGTAAAAAGATAAAATAGAATAGAATAGCTTCAGTAGACTAATAGAACCAAAGAAAGTATGAAAACCTTATTGATAACAGTAAGAAGAAAGAGAAAACAGGAAAAAGGTGGGTAAGACAAACAGACAAAGAACAAGACAATTTAAAACAAGGGAATGAAGCACACTCTGAGACTTTTCCTTTAAGTCCACTATCCTTTCAACTCTGATTTCTAGTTCTCATTGCAGGCTGGTAGAGTTGTTCATAATTAGGGTCAGTTGCCCCTGGCCTGCTGTGGAGTGTGGTTTAGATCTGGGCTGCCTGCCAAATCCGCCACTCAAATCTGGCCTGTGTCTATCTAGCATGGGGGAAGGTCTTTTGTCCCTTCCAATTTGATGTTGTAACCTTGTATCCCAAGCTGGGAGATGAACCTAGGTGGATGGAGCTTGTCTCATAGCTCCAGATGATCTCTTCTTCTGCTGCAGCCCAAGTCTGCCAGGCAATGCAGGCCAGCATAGCACTGGGCAAATCAGTCTGAGCTGGGTGGAAGTCATAGGCTGCCCAGGGTGGGAGGGAGCAGGCAATGATAACGGTGGTGGCAGCCACCACTTCAGTGGAGCATGAGAGGAGCTCCACGAGTCTAACTCTGGGTGAGGGGTGAGGCATGGTAGTGGCAGTTGTGGTGATGGTTTCAGTAGTGCAGTGCTTGTGGGGGGGCTTCAAAGGTCCAGGAGCCATAGGTCGCCTCAGGCAGGGGTGGAGTGACAGCAGCAGTGGTGACAATGGAGGTGGCTGTGGCAGCAGCAGTGGTGGTTGCAGCTAAAGCAGCAGCTGATGCAACAACTGAGGCAGTGGCCGAGCATTGTGTGAAGAGCTGGCTGGCGACTATGAGAGCTGAAGCCCCTGGGAGTGAACAAGAGTCTTTATGGGTGTTCTCTTTTGCGGAGAGTCTCACAGATCATTCTGCCTCATCACCATCTTGCTGGAAGTCCAACAGGTTTTTAATGTATACAAAGGTACCCTATTATGTTTAAATTCCAGTCACTTGCAAAGTACCCTCCATTTCATACAATACACCTATTGAGATGCTTTTTCCGCTGCTCAAAAGTTTTTGAACTCATCAATTTTGATGCATTTTAGTACTTCTGCCAATTTTTGTTTCATCTCTTCCACATCGGCAACATGTTTCCCTTGGAGGACTTTTTGCATAACCATGGCCAAACTTTCCCTCCAGGTGATCACTTCCAGGTCTGCAGAAAAACCACAAGCCTTCATTTGAACATACTGTCTATAAATAGGTTTCCCAAGTCACCTTCCTTCAGTGTTTCTTCTTTCAGGCCAGCTGGGCTTCTCCTTGTCATGCTACAAGCAGAGAAGCTACAACAGTGCTGTGCAAGGCCACCCAGCCCCAGATTTGCCTCTGTGGAACTATGCACCCAGGTACTTCATGCAGAGAGACCCTTTCTCCCGCTTCTCCTGTGCAAATCAAGGCCCTCAGCAACGGCAGTGGAGCCAGGCACCTAGGCGGCAGTGGCAGCAGAATGAGCCTCCTACAAACCTTCACCTCTTTCCCTGGTGAAGGCAGGGGGGCCAGGCCCCCGGAAGCATCAGCAGGAGGCTCCCAGTAGTGGTGAATCTAGGCACCCCGGTGGTGGTGGTGGTGGCAGTGGAGCTAGGTCCCCCAGCAGCAGGGGAGCCAGGCCTTGAGGAAGGGGTGGCTGTGGGACAAGGCCCCTAAGGACCCCACAGCCCCCTGGGCTGCAGCGGAGCAAGGCCTTCTCATGGCAGCAGCAGCAGAGAGAGGCAGGTGCTTTCAGGAGATGCTCACCTCCGGGCACTTGGCTCCTCTTTCTAAGACTTTGACCACATCTCCTCAGCCTTGAGATTGGGATCCAGGCTACTGAGACCTAACCATGAAACATTGTAAGAACATTTTCTGCCCTGTAATGTATTTGTAGAGTGATGATGTAACCATTATTGCAGTGTAGCTTAATTACATTAGTCATATTTTATATACTCATTGGTAATTTGCCACTTTCTGGTAAATTGTTAAAATTATCACTTCCTTTTAAAACTATTTTCTTTTCATTGTGTTCTTCTTTTTGACTACAAAAATAGTGTGCTTTTTTCCCTTGAGTTTATTTCTGATGCATTTCTTTTGTTTGTTGCAATATGACTGTTATTTCCTTAGTTAACATTTTCTAAGTTTTTCTTGCTGGTATATAGAAACAATTGCTATTAGTATTTTGAAATTCTATCCTCCAACTTTGCTGAAGTTTAGGATGAGTGGGCTTTCACTATGAGTGGGCTTTTAGCGAAGTCCTCATGAGGTCATTTGATATACAGGATTATGTCTCAGGCACTGAAAGGCAATTTTCCTCTTTCCTTGGCAATCTGGAGTCATTTTCTTCATTTTTCCAGGTTTGATTTATGTTGAAAAATCCTTTAGTGTCATGTGCAATGATTATAAAAATGACTGCCTATGTCTTTCCTCAGACTTTTCAGGGAAAGCATTCTTTCATTCGCGATTAAGTATGATGTTTAGTGTAGATTTTCATAGATGCCTTTTACTAGTTTACAGGAGTTGTTTATTTCCTGGCTTGATTTATTCAAGTGCTACTTCTGATGAACACATCTTGATCTTCCTTTTCTTGGTTTACAAGAGTTTGTCCTGGGTTCCAGCTCAGCCATGGGACTGACAGCCATGTGACTATCATGTTGGTCGCATGGGTTTGCACATTTATTTCTTTTTTCTTTTTTTTTTTAATTATGAAGTTGTGGAGTACAGTTTAGGGTTAGCTATACAATTGTGTTTCATTCAGGCACCCTGTTGATATGGGGTGTTTCCCTGTTCGCAGACAGATATTTGCTACTGTTAATCCCATCTCCCTCCCCCCACCATAGTTTCCCAGTATGGTCAGTCATTTTTGTATAGTATTGCATTGGATGTTTAAGGTCCATTATATGAGTGAGAACTTGTGATACTTGGATCTTTGTTTCTGTGAGAGGTCACTCAGTATTATAGACTCTAGTTCCATCCAGGTTGCTGCGAAATTCATGATTTTGTTCTTTTTTATGGCTGCGTAGTATTCCATCGTGTATATGTACCACATTTTTTTAATCCAGTCCTCTTTTGACGGGCAGCATGACTGTTTCCAGGTTCTTACTATTGTTAACAATGCTGCGATAAACATGCGTGTGCAGGTATGA
>NW_007153913.1:0-2839 GCF_000164805.1 Carlito syrichta | reverse complement strand
TGATAGAGGACATGAGTAACGCAGTTTCTTATTTTACTTAGCAAGAAGACAAGTGAAGTTTCCTGTATGTGAGGACTCCCATAACCGGATTCCTACTTCAAAAACGTGATTCTTGGTTACCACTTAGGAAGACGGTCTGTAGTTTTTGGGATTGAGGACTCATGTAAACTAGATTCCTTATACTTCATAAGCAATATGGACATTGATGCTCCTGTATATGACGATTCCCATTACCCAGGTTTCCGCTTCACTCTCCAGGATGCTGAGAGAGTTACTGCTGACCGAGAATTCCAGTTCTTTGGATATCAAGAGAAAGACTCCCATAATGTTCTTTGGGAACTGGAATCCAAGATTCCTGGTTCTCCTTCACAAGACCTTCACAAAATTTGGAATCCTCCAAACCCAACATCCCAATTCCGACCTGACTTCCCACAAGAATTTTCTGTAATTTGAGGTCAACAGAATTGATGAATTTTGTACCAATATACCTTTTGATTCTGGGGAATATGATTATGGTCGTAGATGATCCTAGGAAACAAAAGGATTTGTAGGGCCAGAGCGTTGATTACAACTAACAAGAGGACAAGAATGTTCGTGAGGATCTCTAATGACAGATTTAGCGTATACACGGAGCAAGTAGCTCTGAAAATGTAGGGATCCAGAAGCCCAGATTGCTGATTAAACCTTATCAAGAGCCCCGTAGATTCCGGAAAATGAGAAATCCTAGAACCAGATTTCCTTTTCCTTCTCAGTAAGATGCCCAGAATTTTCCGCTCGATGTGGATTCCAAACTCAGTATATCAAAAGACAGATGCCCAGCAGTTTCCTAGGGACGTGGATTCTATGATTCCTGTTTACCATTAAAAATACGTACTAAACATTTGGCAACTGCAAAACCCTTGTCACATCTCAAAATAAAAAGAGACACAGAAGGGGAAGGATTAGAGGGTTCACCTTAATACCAGAGGTACATCCAAATATGGCAAGAAGATTCTTTTTGTCCTGGAATCTGGCCTTAGTTGTTCTGAGGACCCTAACGAACTTGGAATGCCCAGTACCCGTTTACACCTTTTAAGAGGACCAGAATGTTGCTGGAGTCCTGAAATGACCGATTCATAATATCCGCATGCTAAATTGCTCCAAAACATTTGGGGAGCTTGAAGGTCTGCTTCATGTTTGTCACGTAACAGACACCTTGGGAATTTTTTGGATTGGGACGCGTACAGCACAGATTCTTTATTCGTAGTTAGTTGGATGCCATGTAGAGTCCTGTATGTGTGGACTCTCTTTCCCTAGATTCCTGTTTCGAAACCCTGATTCTTGTTTAGCCCTTAGTGAGACGTCATGTAGATTTTTTGATAGACGAACCTTTGAAAAGAGATTTCTTCTTTTTCTTAACAAGTGACCATGCAGTTTCCTGCATATGAGGATTGCTATTACCCACATTCATGCCTCGAAATCCTGATTCTTCTTTAGGCGTCAGCAAGTTGCCCTGTAGATTTTCAGGACTGAGGATTCGTATAACGCAGATTTCTTATATTTAGCAACTGCACGGCTGTTGTATATGAGTACTTCTGTTCACAGATACATGCGTCAAAAGCTTGATTCTTGTTTAGATCTTAGGAAGATGCCGTGTACTTTTTTGGTGATTGAGAAAGCATGTCACTCAATTCCTTATTCTTTCTTAGGAAAAGTCAGTGCAGTTGCCTGTATATGAGTATTTAATTTCCTAGGTTATGATTGAAAAACCCAAATTTGTGTTTAGCCCTTAGCAAGACACCCTGAAGTTTATTTTTTTGGTATGGAGGACACGTGCAAACATGATTCCTTATTCTCCTATAGCAATACACAGTGCAGTTTCCTGTATATGAGGACTGCCATTATCTAGATTCCTACTCCCAAAACCTGAATGTTGATTACCTCTTAGCAAGATGCTCTGTAGGTTTTTGGAATGGAGGACTCGTGTAAGCAAGATTCCTTATCCTTGCATAGCAACAGGTCGTGTAGTGTTCTGTATATGAGGACTCACATTACTGAAATTCATGCTTCATTCTCATCAAGACGTAAAGATATTTCCTGGTGACCTAGAATTCCAGTTGCTTTGATATCAAGAGAAACACTCGCATAAAGTTCTTGAGGAATTGGAACCCAAGATTCCTGTTCCCTTTTCAAAAGACACACTAAAAATATGGCGACATAGAAGCTCAGATTGCTCTTTAAACCTTATCAAAACCTTGTAGATTTAGGCAATTGATAGCTCCAAGAACCGGATTCCCTTTCCGTTCTCAGCAAGATGCCCTGATTTTCCCTGTCCATGTGGATTCCAAATTCTGTATACATTATGCAGATGCCCAGATGTTTCCTAGGGACGTGGATTCCATGAACCCTGGTTACATTTTAACAATTCGTACTAAATATTTGACAATGGCAAACCCTCGGCCCCTCTACAAATAAAGTACAAACGGAAATTTAAGGATTACTAAGCTCATCTTAAAAACAAAGTTACATACAAATACGACAAAATGATTCTTTTTTTCCGGGAATCTGGCCTTGATTGTCCTGAGGAACCTATGGGACTTGTACTACCAGATACCCGATTACAACTCTCAAGAGAACCAGCATGTTGCTGGAGTTCTGAAATGACTGATTCATAATACCCACAAGCCAAATATCTCCGATACATGAGACGAGCACGAAGCCCGGATTCTTGTTCATCCTCTAGCAAGACACCCTGAGAATTTTTCGGATTGGGGACTAGTGTATCACAGATTCCTTATTCATCCTTAGCGAGCGGCCGTGTAATGTCCTGTATATGAGGTCTCCCTTTCCCGAGAACCCT
>NW_007153912.1:0-679 GCF_000164805.1 Carlito syrichta | reverse complement strand
CCCTTAGCAAGACACTCTGAAGTTTTTTTTTTTGGTATGGAGGACACGTGCAAACATGATTCATTATTCTCCTATAGCAATACACAGTGCAGTTTCCTGTATATGAGGACTGCCATTATCTAGATTCCTACTCCCAAAACCTGAATGTTGATTACCTCTTAGCAAGATGCCCTGTAGGTTTTTGGAATGGAGGACTCGTGTAAGCAAGATTCCTTATCCTTGCATAGCAACAGGTAGTGTAGTGTTCTGTATATGAGGACTCACATTACTGAAATTCATGCTTCATTCTCAGCAAGACGTAAAGATATTTCCTGGTGACCTAGAATTCCAGTTGCTTTGATATCAAGAGAAACACTCGCATAAAGTTCTTGAGGAATTGGAACCCAAGATTCCTGTTCCCTTTTCAAAAGACACACTAAAAATATGGCGACATAGAAGCTCAGATTGCTCTTTAAACCTTATCAAAACCTTGTAGATTTAGGCAATTGAAAGCTCCAAGAACCGGATTCCCTTTCCGTTCTCAGCAAGATGCCCTGATTTTCCCTGTCCATGTGGATTCCAAATTCTGTATACATTATGCAGATGCCCAGATGTTTCCTAGGGACGTGGATTCCATGAACCCTGGTTACATTTTAACAATTCGTACTAAATATTTGACAATGGCAAACACTCGGCCCCG
>NW_007153911.1:0-785 GCF_000164805.1 Carlito syrichta | reverse complement strand
CAAACATGATTCCTTATTCTCCTATAGCAATACACAGTGCAGTTTCCTGTATATGAGGACTGCCATTATCTAGATTCCTACTCCCAAAACCTGAATGTTGATTACCTCTTAGCAAGATGCTCTGTAGGTTTTTGGAATGGAGGACTCGTGTAAGCAAGATTCCTTATCCTTGCATAGCAACAGGTCGTGTAGTGTTCTGTATATGAGGACTCACATTACTGAAATTCATGCTTCATTCTCAGCAAGACGTAAAGATATTTCCTGGTGACCTAGAATTCCAGTTGCTTTGATATCAAGAGAAACACTCGCATAAAGTTCTTGAGGAATTGGAACCCAAGATTCCTGTTCCCTTTTCAAAAGACACACTAAAAATGTGGCGACATAGAAGCTCAGATTGCTCTTTAAACCTTATCAAAACCTTGTAGATTTAGGCAATTGATAGCTCCAAGAACCGGATTCCCTTTCCGTTCTCAGCAAGATGCCCTGATTTTCACTGTCCATGTGGATTCCAAATTCTGTATACATTATGCAGATGCCCAGATGTTTCCTAGGGACGTGGATTCCATGAACCCTGGTTACATTTTAACAATTCGTACTAAATATTTGACAATGGCAAACCCTCGGCCCCTCTACAAATAAAGTACAAACGGAAATTTAAGGATTACTAAGCTCATCTTAAAAACAAAGTTACATACAAATACGACAAAATGATTCTTTTTTTCCGGGAATCTGGCCTTGATTGTCCTGAGGAACCTATGGGACTTGTACTACCAGATACCCGATTG
>NW_007153910.1:0-765 GCF_000164805.1 Carlito syrichta | reverse complement strand
GATTCGTGTTTAGCCCATAGGAAGACGAACTGAATTTTTTTTGTGATAGAGGACATGAGTAACGCAGATTCATTATTCTTACTTAGGAAGAGGCAGTGAAGTTTCCTGTATGTGAGAACTCCCATCACCCGGATTCCTATTTCAAAAACCTGATTCATGGTTACCACTTAGGAAGACGGTCTGTAGTTTTTGGGATTGAGGACTCATGTAACCTAGATTCCTTATACTTCCTAAGCAATATGACATTTATGCTCCTGTATATGACGATTCCCATTACCCAGGTTTCCACTTCACTCTCCAGGATGCTGAGACAGTTACTGGTGACCGAGAATTCCAGTTCTTTGGATATCAAGAGAAAGACTCCAATAATGTTCTTTGGGAACTGGAATCCAAGATTCCTGGTTCCCCTTCACAAGACCTCCACAAAATGTGGAATCCTCTAAACCCAACATCCCAATTCCGACCTGACTTCCCACAAGAATTTTCTGTAATTTGAGGTCAACAGAATCGATGAATTTTGTACCAATATACCTTTTGATTCTGGGGAATATGATTATGGTCGTAGATGATCCTAGGAAACAAAAGGATTTGTAGGGCCAGAGCGCTGATTACAACTAACAAGAGGACAAGAATGTTCATAAGGATCTCTAATGACAGATTTAGCATATCCAAGGAGCAAGTAGCTCTGAAAATGTAGGGATCCAGAAGCCCAGATTGCTGATTAAACCTTATCAAGAGCTCCGTAGATCCAGAAAATGAGAAATC
>NW_007153909.1:0-7327 GCF_000164805.1 Carlito syrichta | reverse complement strand
CATGTTCTCACTCGTAAGTGGGTCCTGAAGATTTATCATAATACAACAAGGCAGGGATTGGCAGTTGCGTGTCACTATCAGGACAGAGAGGAGGGGGAAAAGCACATGACATCACAAAGCATACCTGATCCCAAACCAGGGGAAGCAAGGACCAGTTGGACACGCAAACTTCATCTGTATACAGACTATTTAATCACCACATCCTGAATTTTACCCACATCTCAATAACATAATAAAGAGAAAGAAAGAGAGAAAAATTTTCAAATATAAGTGTACTTAAGTATTTCAGACAATTTCATCACTGGAAGATTAGAAATGTCTAAGTAAAATAGAATCAACTTGTACACTCTCTGAACACAATGTTAAAAAAAAGGACAAAAATCAGGTTTGTCAAAGACAAAATTTTGCCTTTGTGTTCTACAGATAGAATGAAAAGTGAGATTCCTCAGAATTGTAGGCATATACAGCCAAATAAATTGCCTTATTACCATTCAATCTACAAGTAATAAGAAGCCTTGAAATCAAGCCAGACAGAAAATATGAAGCCCCAGAAGTATCTCAATTGATACTTCAATTTGGTGAAACTGAAACAAACAATGACCAAATATTGTATCATTCCACTTACAGGGGACAAATAGAGCAAGACAAATTCAATCTCAATTGCCCCAGAAGTATCTCAAATTGAGCAGTAGCAAACTTAAGATGCTATGGTGCTACCTTGCCTAGAGATAAATGTCCCTCAGGCCTTATCAATTATTGGGCCACAACTGTGATAGGATGCATTGCCAAAGAGTCTTCAATTTCCTATGTCTCTTGAGAAACAATGGAACTGATAAATTTTATAACCATTGTAAGAGTCTTTCAGAATTATTATTTAAAAACTGAGTAATGTATAATGGGATATTATCATGGGATATCACGATTGTAAGAGCCATTGAGAATTATTATTTTAAAACTGAGTAATGTATAATGGGATATTATCATGGGATATCACCAAAACCCAAATTTCTAGTATGTTAGATTTGTCTGCCTTTAGATTCATCTAATACACATTTTGAAAATGCATATTCCACAGGGGATGTTGCTCAGAAAATAAGCTGATATCTTTGTAATCATTTATGGAGTGAAATAAGCCTTTCAACAGCACTGCATTTCTGGATTAGCAGATGGGAGGGTTTTCCAAAGTTGAATCCCTGAAAGTAAGGAGGGTAGGAGTGAATATCATTTTCCACTCTAAGAGTTAGCACATGTACTGTACAAGTATGACACTAATCGTGTCACTGTCACTGCTGGAAATTTGTAGGAGTACTTTGAAAAAAATGCATCACATGAGAGCTTATGCTGTTGCATGTAACAATATATTTTAGTGTTTGACTAGTCTCCTGAGCAATTATTACGTATTCATTTTTTTCATTACTGTTGTATTCACAGGCATTTGTTTTGGTTTGCCTGTGTTTCCTCTTGCATATAAGTAATCCAGTGATTAAAATTAAACAAGTGTAAATTACAGAATGAAGAGTTAATCTGATGTATTTATTTATATTTGTACAAAAATGGTATTTGGTGAAACTGAAACAAACAATGACCAAATATTGTATCATTCCACTTACAGGGGACAAATAGAGCAAGACAAATTCATAGAGACAGAAAGTAAAACAGAGGTAACTAGGAGCTGGGGGCCGTGAGGCATGACAAGGGGAGTTGTTTCATGGTACAGAGTTTCAGTTTTAGATGATGACAAAATTCTAGAAATGGACAGTCACAATGGTTCATTCCACTGAATTATACACTGTAAAAATGACTAAGATGGTACATTTTATGCTATGTGTATACTTGACAACAATAGAAAGGCACTTGCTTCATAAAGTTGTGACGATGCAATTATAGAACCTATATATTAAAATACCTAGCACAAATAGGCAAGTGACATATGCAACTCTGAACTCACCATAAGATCCTTTCCCTTCCTTTTCAGGATATGGCATCCATATTTTAAGCCATGTTGTGTTCATTAACTTTGGCAAAGGAAGGAGAAAGAAACCAGGGGAGTCAAAGTATATTATCTTGGTGAGAAACAGAAATTAGAAATAAAAAACACTCTTGGGCCTTTTCATTAGATGAAAGAGTCCTCCAGCTTCTTCACGAGCCCTCTGCATTGTTTCTATAAATTTCCAGAGTTTCAAGGCTCTATTTTAAAGTGCTGTGAGCACCGGTTAAGGTTTGTTCCCTTCCCAGAGAAAACATTTTTGTATCTCTTTGAAGAAATTCTTTAAATAAATATGATTCACTTATACAAATAAACCACAAATTTTTAGTAAGCATTAAATGTGCAGGGAACAGTAAGATGTCCCAAGGCTCAGATTCCTAAGTCTCTATCCTCAGGATGTGTTGTAAAGAGAGCACATAAAAATAACAGATTCCTTTGAAATCTGAAAGTTTCTCGGAAATGTGTTTTGCAAGGGATACGTGTATGATAACAGGCATTTGTGCTATTTCTGTTGTCATCAAACCTCATTTCCCTCTACAGCGTCTTCCACATTTCCTAACTGTTCTTTATATATGTGGCATCTGTGTGTATTTTTGTGTGTATACATAGGTATATTTACGTTTGCATGTGTTATGTAGAGTCTTGCTTGTTTTGCTTATGACCTATCTCCTTAAGAAACATGCATATTTCATGTGAGTGAAGGTAGCTATGAGACACGGCAAGAACAAGGCAATTAACTCAATTGTAAGAAACCCTAAGAATAAAGCTTTCCTGTTTGAGTTCTACATTAAGTCATAACAATGTTGGGGAAACCTTGTCCCTTCTTACTGATAGAAAAACGTGTTGCCATGGGAATGGTGCCTTCAACATCAGCATCTAGCAGAAACCTTGGGCTTCATGCTAGGGTAATACTGAGGAGAAAAGAGTAATTCTCTAAGGGGAGATTAATACTCTGAGGGGAGAGCATGCTTCACAGTCTTGAAAAAGGCCAGTTAGTGCCATCAGGGGAGAATACAGCAGCAGTCAACACCTCCTGAAGGTGTGATGGAAAGAGCAGAATTTTCTCTCCAAAGGCTCACTTTAACTAGCCTGCCTGGACCCCATCAGATAAATTACTGGTATTGGAAGGATTTGGGTACCAAAAATTAGGTTGATGGAGACAGTAAAATAGAACTGCCTTCATACTCTTTCTTGTTACATCCAGAATATAGTTTAATAATACAAGCAATCATATTGCTATCTGGGTACATATCTCTTATACTCTCTTTTCTCTTTAATTTGCATTATTCATCTCCTTTGGTAGTTCAAGGTTTTCCCCATTTTTGATAGCTGATGGGCTGCAGATTAGTGAGCGAAATTCATTACTTTCTTTTGTATCTCTTTTTGCTTTAAATTAGTCAGGGTTTATCTGTAACAAAACTAGTCAGAAATATTTATTCTATATCTCTCCTTGATGCTCAGTGGACTACCTTGTGGATATTACTTAATTATAATAATTTTTTTATTTTAAAGATGTGAGGTACAATTCAGGTTAGGTATACAAATGTTCATTACATAGATACCCTTGTTGATGAGGTGTGCCCTTCCCTCCCCTGGCAGTTTCCCTCAACTGCAAATCCCACCCTCTCACTCCTGGCAGTTTCCTGCTACTGCCAATCCCTTTCTTAAAGTATTATGATAATTGTTCAAGGACTGCTTATGAGTGAGAACATGAGGTACTCAGTTTTCTGTTTCTGTGATAGATAACTGAGTATGATCGACTCTAAATCCAACCAAGTTGCTGTGAATTCCATATGTTTGTCCCTCTTTTAGATTGCATAATATTCCACTGTGTACATGTACTACATTTTTTAATATAGTCCAACTTCAATGAGCAGTATGGTTGGTTCCATATTCTTGCTGTTGTTAATAGAGGTACAACATGACTTGAGTTCCTCCAGGTATATTCCCAATAGGGAGATTGCTGGGTCATATGGAAGGTCAATTTCTAGTTCTTTCAGAAATTGCCACACTGTCTTCTGAAGAGGTTGCACTAGTTTGCATTCCTACCGGCAGTGTAGAAGTTTGTCTTTTTCTTGGCATCCTGCCAGCATCTGGTGTTTGTTTTATTAATGATGGTTAGTATTACTGGGGTTAGGTGGTATGTCAATGTGGTTTTGATTGGCATATCTCTGATGATGAGTGAGACTGAGCACTTTTTCATATGTCTGTTGGCAGCCCATATATCTTCTTTTGAGAAGTGTCTCTTCATTTCTTTTGCCCACTTTTTAATGAGGCTGTTAGTTTTGTTCCTTTTAGTGTATTTGAGTTCCTTGTAGATCCTAGATGTTAGGCATTTGCTAGATATACAGTTGGAAAATATTTTTCCCAATCTGTGGGCTGTCTCACCACTCTCTTGATGGTTTCTTTGGCTTTGCAGAAGCTCATTAGTTTGATGAGGTCCCACGTGTCTATTTCATTTCTTAAGTTATGGGCATTTAGGGTTCTGATCAGGAATTGGTTGCCAGTTCCAATTTCCATAAGGGTGTCTCCTGCATTTTCTGAGATTCTTATAGTTTGAGGTTTTATGTTTAGGTCTTTGATCCATCTAGAATTAATTTTTATGTATGGTAATAGGTAGGGATACTGTTTCAATCTTCTGCATGTGATCAGCCAGTTTTCCCAGCATCATTTACTAAATAGGTTGTCCTCTCCCCAGTGATTGTTGTTGGAGGTTTTCTCAAAGATGCGTTGTTTGAGAAATTGAGGCTTTGCTTCCAGAATCTCTATCCTGTTCCATTGGTCTGTATGCCTGTTCTTGTGCCAATACCAGAATGTCTTGATTATTGTCACTTTATAGCAAAATTTGAAGTCTGGTAGTGTGATGGCTCCCACTTTCTTCCTTTCACTGAGGATTTTCTGGCTAGTCATGCTTGTTTATGTTTCCATATGAATTTCTGTATTGTAATTTACAGGTTTGAGAAGAATGATTTTGGTAACTTGATGGGTATTATGTTGAATCTGTATATTTCCTTTGTTAGGATGCACATCTTAACAATGTTGATTCTTCCTATTCATGAGCATGGACTATTTTTCCATTTGTTTGTGAACTTGATTATTTTATAACTTTAATGGAACCTTTTAATGTGAATGCTAGCTATGCATAGACAGTTTTGTTGCATTATTTACTTCTCTTTATTATAGCGTTCCAAAGCTGACTTATTTCAGAGTATAATCTAATATGCCAAAATTCCTATTATTTTCAATTCTTTTTTTTAAGCTGCATCAAGTACCAAGTATGTGATGGGTATCTCCTGGATATTTACTAAATAATCATCATTATGATCTTTATTGGTAACTGTATTCACTCCTGCAGCCTACTTATCATCCTAGAATGAAGCCATTGATAATTTTAAGAGCTCGAGCAACTGTATTTTCTTTGATTAATCATCTAGTAAGCTTTTATTTAATGTGGAGCTACAACATCCCTCATTTTCTAAGTTGCAAAATCTTGGGATTAAATTTTGAGGCATCTGAGATCTAGGTTTCAGTGATGTTTTGATAAAAATGTCTTCAGGAGATCACATGTAAAGGAAATGACTGAGATTGATGTCTACAGTCCTGATACAACTAGCTGAAAAATGATATTTCAAAATATGAGTGTGTATGAGAGCAAAAAGGAAAAATGACAGGGGGATAAATTGTCTGATTGATTTTAGTTTTCAGCATTCCAAATCTTACTCCTTTTGTATTAATGAGCTTACATTGTCTTACAAAACAAACATAACAAAATATCACAGGTCGGGTAAATTAAACAACAGACATTTATTTTCTCATAGTGCTGGATGCTAGAAGTCCAAGGTCAACGTGCCAGCATGGTCAGTTTCTGGTTGGTTTTTGACAAGGGCTTGCATCATGGCTTCTAAGCTTGTAAAATGGCCTTCTTCTTTCTGTGTCCTCACATGGTACTGAAAGAGAGAGAGAGAGAGAATGTGAGAGAGAGAAATAAAAGACAAATCTCTGATGTCTCTTTTTACAAGGACACTAATCCAACATGAGGACTTCCCCCTCATGACCTCATCGAAACATAATGATTTTCCTAAGGCTACATCTCTAAATACCATCACATTGGGGTGACTACTGCAACATATACATTTCACGAAGACACAGTTCAGCCCATAGTGCCTCCCTATAGTAGTGGATGGCTCAAAACTATCAATCAGTCTTCACTGAGGGAATTAACTGAGTTCAGGACTATGCTGGGTACTGTAGGAAGAAAAAAGAAGAAAGAGAAAATGGAGAAGAACTTGAACTGGTATTCATAAGCTTGGATGGATCTTTTAGTAAGAAAACAGATGTGGAGACAAAATTTTCTTTGTAGGAGTTTTTTTAAATGGTAGAATGCTTTTGAGGTTCTTTATTGATAAGGAAAAGTTTGAGTTTAAGATGCACAAGAAGAGATGTTGGGAAAGAAGAAGGGTTCTTTCTTGAAGAAATTTCCTCTAGGATTGTCTGAATTCAAGCAGATTAGAGAGGCCTAGCAAGATTTCTTTTTCTCTCTGGTCTTTAAAGAGTATATGTAGCTGTGTAAACCTGAGTTAGAATGCCTGTAATTGAAAGTGTATGTTCTTGTTCAGCTCGTATAGGATGATCATTTTATCTGTACAGAATAAAATTGCTTACATAAGGAATTAAAGTTACTTAACCAGAAAGGAAAAAGAATATTAGTTACTTCATGCTTACAATGGAGAAGGACTTTTATATACTATAGCTGATTTAATTATCATAACCATTCCTACAAGGTGGCTATTTTTAATCAATATTGTATACACAAAGACAAGATCAAATACTTTCTTTTAACCAGTTTAAAAAACATTTGCTTTGTTAATAAGTAGTAGAAATGGAATTTTAGTCCATTTTTATTCTGAAGTCCATAGTCTTTTTGCCATAACAAATTGTTTCCCTTAAATAACTACATTGAATTTGTTCTCAGTAACAAATATCTATTCAATTTTGTATGCCTCCTTCTCAAATGCTCCTGCATCTTCATTTGTCTCTGTCTTTCCACAAATTCTCCAAAAATCTGCATTGGATAGTTAAGCAGGGTGAAAACCAGAAAGATTCATCTTTCCATTTTTATACCAATTAATCTAAAACAAATCCATGGAAAGGAATGAGAATGGTGTTTTCCCTAATGGATACTTGATGGATAAAACTCTACAGGAATTGCAATAGGTATTGTATAAAGAACCAATGGTCAAACAAATTTGGAAAATCCTCATTTAAGCATAGATTTGTACCTTACAGATTTTCCTATATCCTTAAATGTTAATGTGCAGTATAGATTTCCATGAGAGAAAA
>NW_007153908.1:0-3595 GCF_000164805.1 Carlito syrichta | reverse complement strand
TGAGACATCTCAGTGGAAACCTGTGGTTTGAGGGGCTTTGGTTTCTTTTGATGCCTCTGATGGATCAGACACAGCCATCTTGGTTTAAGTTTTGTTTCCCTCCATCCACCTAAGCCTAACTTTGGTTCTTCAGGCTCATGTTCCCTGTTCTTTGGCTCTTGCCTTTGACTATGCTCTGTTAATTTTAATGGTTCAGCTTCATGATGTGTTGGTTAATGAATTGGCCTACACAGATGTTCACAGCAGGAGCAAGATTCTTTTCTGAAGGCATATGAGGAATCTTTATGTGACATTTTAATTTTCTTTTATTATTGAGGAGGTGTCTGTCGGCATACGTCCCAGGTCTTTCACTTAATACATTGAAAAATAAGCTCTGTATGTTAACCTTCTCATTCATAAAATGGAAATAATAATGGTAGCTGCCACCTTGGACTGCTTGATAATTAAATTAGTATTTCACATAGAGGACTTAAAGCAGATTCTGGTACATTAAAAACGTTCAGTATTCATTAGTAGTATGCATTAAAAAGTCTTAAAGGTTTTAGCTGCAATGAGTCAGTGTGACTCAGACACACGCCCCCCTCCCCACCAACACACACATCATTCTTGAGTTGAAACTCTACTGATCAAAAGCTTTGTATTGAGAATGAATTGATCAATCTTTCCTGTTCATAAACAACCATGCTTAAATATTGAGAGTAGGCTGTTCTTGGTGGTTAAGCCTGTAATCCCAGCACTTTGGGAGGCCAAAGCAAGTGGTTTGCCTGAGTCTGAAGGTATGAGACTAGTCTGGGTACCTTGGCAAGACATCATCTCTACAATAAAAATTACCCACATGTGGTAGTGTGAGCCTGTAGTTCTGGTATTTGGAAGCCTGAGGTGTAAGGATCGCATGAGCCTCACAGGTTGATGCTGGGGTGGCCATGAGTGTGCCACTGCACTCCAGCCTGGGTAACAGAGTAAGACTCCAACTCAAAAGAAAAAAATTATATATATATGTTATATATATTAGTTTTTCTTTAGAAGGGGCATTGAAAATGTGTAGTGTATTTATAGGAGAACAATTGAGATTATGATTATGCTTCAGAACATGAGGACGAATGTTGGAAATTAAGGTGATTGAACTGGAGAAGAAAAACTTTTGTTGGGGGACATATGGTTCTCAGGTGGAATTAAAGCCAAGAGGGTCAGACAAGAAGGAATGAAGGACATATATATTTAGTATCTGCGATACATTAGGATATGTATTCCAATATACCATCTACTTTAATCTTTATAACTGTCATAAAAGTGAGGAATTATTGTTCTTAATTTTACGTAAGGGAAGCTGGGATGTCATCTGCTCAAGTCAGTTGGGAAAACTACAATTTCAGTGTAGTTTCATTGGACTCCAAGTTCCAACTGTTTTCACTGTATCCCTTAAAATAAGTTGGAGCTGTTCAACAAGAGATAGGTTGCCTAGCAGTTTTGAAGTAGACACAACACTGTGGGTGGATTTCTTCTCCCCTTGTTTCCAGTCCTCCTTACATGACAAAAATACATTTTCAATCTCAGTTTTTTAAAGTTGCATTTTATCTTTTCTATTGATTTTTTAAAAAACTTAATACTTTTTAAGTTTTAAAATTGTGGAGTACAGTTAAGGGTTAGACATACAAATATGCATTGTGCAGGTACCCTTGTTGATGAGGTGTAAACCCCGTCCCAGACAGATGTTGACTACTGTTAATCCCACCTCTGTTCCTCTCCCTGCCTCTCCATATTTTTGAGTCACTGTCAATCCTTGACTTACAGTATTACGATAGTTGTTCATGGTCCACTTATGAGAACATGTGATACTCAGATCTTTGTTTCTGTGAGAGATCACTCAGTATTATAAACTCTAATTCCATCCAGATTGCTGTGAAATTCATGATTTTGTTCTTTTCTATGGCTGCATAATATTCCACTGTGTATATGTACCACATTTCTTAAATCCAGTCCTCTTTTGATGGATGGCATGATTGGTTCCATGATCTTGTTATTGTGAACAAAGCTGCGATAAACATACATGTGCAGGTATCTTTTCTATAGAGTGATTTGTGTTGTTCAGGGTATATTCCCAGTAGGGGGATTATGGGGTCATAACGGAGGTCGATATTTAGAACTTTTAGGAATCGCCACACTGATTTTCACAGAGGCTGCACTAGTTTACACTCCCATCAACAGTGTATAATTGTTCCCTTTTCACCACATCCTCTCCAGCATCTGTTATTTTTTGAGTTGTTGATAATGGTCATTCTGACTGGAGTTAGATGGTATCTCAGTGTAGTTTTAATTTGCAGCTTCTTGATGATTATTGAGATTGAACACTTCATGTGTCTGTTGGCCACTTGTATGTCTTCTTTTGAGAAGTATCTGTTCACATCTTTTGCCCACTTTGTAATGGGGTTGATTGTTTTTTTCTTTTCAGCACGTTTGAGTTCCCTGTAGATCCAAGATGTTAGGCCTTTGTCAGACATGGAGTTGGCAAATACTTTTTCCCAGTCTATGGGCTGTCTCCTTGCTCTCTGATGGTTTCTTTGCTTTGCAGAAGCTTTTCAGTTTAATGAGGTCCCACTTGTCTATCTTATCTCTTATCGCTTGTACATTTGTTTTTGCTCAGGAATTGGATGCCAGTTCAAACTTCCATAAGAGGGTGTCCTGCATTTTCTAAAGTTCTCATGGTTTGAGGTTTTACATTTAGGTCTCTTATCCATTTAGAGGTATTTAATGTGTATGGGGATAGATAGGGGTCTCGTTTGAGTTTTCTGCATGTGGTCAGTCAGTTTTCCCAGCACCATTTACTGAATAGGTTCTCCTCTCCCCAGTGGTTGTTGCTGGAGGGTTTGTTGAAGATGAGTTGGTTGAGAAATTGTGGTTTTGCTTCTAGAATCTCCGTTCTATTCCACTGGTCTATATGCCTGTTTTTGTACCAATACTAAGCTGTTTTGATTATTGTAGCTTTATATTAAAGTTTAAAGTCTGGTAATGTGATACCTCCTGCTTTTTTTTTTTTATTTTTTTTGCTGAGTATTGTTCTGGCTATTCTTGTTCATTTGTATTTCCATATAAATTCCTGTATTGTCTTTTCTAGATCTGAGAAGAATGTTGCTGGTAATTTGATGTGTACTGCATTAAATCTGTAGATTGCCTTAGGTAAGATGGACATGTTTACAATGTTGATTCTTCCAATCCATGAGCTTGGAATATTTTTCCACTTTGTGTCATCTTTGATTTCTTTGAGTAATGTTTTTTAATTTTCATTGTAAAGGTCTTTCACGTCACTGGTTAGGAACATGCCAAGGTATTTCATTGTTTTTGTGGATATTGTGAATGGGATTGTGCTTTTTATTTGTATTTCTGTTTATTACTGGTGTAAAGAAATGCAATCATCTTTTGCACATTTATTTTATATCCTGAGACTTTGCCAAAGTCCTTTATCAGTGTAAGGAGGTTTTTGACAGATTCTCTTGGGTTTTCAAGGTACACGATCATGTCATCTGCAAAGAGATAACTTGACTTCCTATTTTCCTATTTGGATACCCTGATTGCCTTCTCTTTTCTAATTGCACTTGCC
>NW_007153907.1:0-4322 GCF_000164805.1 Carlito syrichta | reverse complement strand
TTTTCTTGGTCAGTGTAGCTAGTGGACATGAATCTTTTTTATCCTTTCAAAGAATGAGCTTTTGTTTCATTTATTTTTGTATATCTTTTGTCTTCTATGTCCCGGATTTGGGGTTTTATTTTCGTGATCTGTATTCTTCTGCTGAAGTTAGGGTTTTGGTGGTCTTTATTTTCCAGCTTCCTTTTTTCAAATTGGAGGTCTTCCCTTTTAGGAAATCTGTCAAGATGTGATTGATTTTCACTGAGATGTCTGCATTAATTTCATCTAAGGGAACATTTCTGGGCAGTGAGCAGTTCAATATGGGCTTTGCCTTTTTGGACCTTGACTCCACAGATAAAACTGAAACATTGAAAGATAGTTTTGATCATTCATACAACCACATTATACTGGTGGAAAATGTCCAAGGCCTCTGAGAAGTGAAAATAAAGACTGCAAAGTAAACCAGAGTTATCAGACTTCTCTAAGTGACCCTACCTTTCTTTGCTCCTTGCTACCTGAATTTATACTTTGCCAGAATAACAGGGGTTTTCTCCTTGTATTGACTTTAGTTTTGTCATTCCTATGTTGAGGAAATTGAATTAAATATTCTTGAAAGTTTATTCCCATACATATATTCTGCTTCTGAGATTTAAACTGAAATAATGTATACTTTTTTCTCCCTTCCTTTCTTTTCCTCCCCTGCCTCTTCCCTCCCTCCATTTTTTTCCTACCATTTTTCTTTCTATAATTTATTTATTTTTTATCAATCTTTGACATAGAATAAATTCTAAAATACCTTAATAAGAAAAAAACAATAAAACCTTGAAGTGTGTAGCTTCTAAAACAAGCTGGCACTTTACAAAGAAAATAAACATTCTCACTTAACAAACAGCAAAATTATAGATTGCAGCTATCATCAAAATTTGGTGCCCCAGATGGAGGGCTGTCCCACCCCAAATTAAAAATTGGACAGCTTCCCACAGATGACTGAGACATAAATAGCTCGCTCCATTCTCCTTTCACCACAGCCATGCCATATTGCTCTCTTATAAAACAAGTAAAACTGGTCCATGTTAGCATCAGGGCAAAAGAGACTTGTTTTTTAATTTTTTTTAGCTGTGTGTCTGTGTCTGTGTGTAGTGGTAGTCTCACTCTGTTGCCCAGGCTGGAGTGTAGTGGCATGATCACAACTCACAACAGCTTCAACATCCTGGGTACAGGCAAGTCTTCTGCTTCAGCCTCCTAAGTAGCTGGAACTATGCAGGGACTTGCCAGCACATCCAGCTAATGTTTTGATTGTTTGTAGAGTCACAGTTTCATCATGTTGCTCAGAATGTTCTCAATCTCCTGGTCTCAAGTGATCCTCCTGCCACAGCATCCTGAAGTATTAGGATTACAGGCATAAGTCACTATGCCCAGCCTTGTTTTACAGATAGTTTTAATAGAATTTTGAAGTGGTAAAATTAATACATGCTATTGTAGAATGTTTCATATAAAAGAAATAAGAAAATGGGAAGAATCTGCAGCTCTACTGTCCACCTATAACTGCAGTTAACATACTGGCATATGTACTTCCATTCTTATTTTCATATATAGATAAGAAAAACAATTTTAACCTGTATGCAACATTTCGTGAGCCTCCTCATATTAATGTTATCATAAAAATTATTTTTTATTTTTCTTTCAAAAACCACATTATCGAGGCATGACTGATATACAAAAGGCTACAGATATGTAATGTATGTATTTGATGAATTTGGAGATAAATACATTCCTTGAAACTATCACCACAAAAAAATGCCATACACATATCCATTACCTCCAAAAACTTTCTCCTGCCTTCCTATTATACTATTTTTTGTAGTAAAAATACTTAACATAGGAACTAACTTTTTAGTGAGTTTTTAATACCGCTAATGCTTGAACAATATATATGTGAATGATATGTGTTTAATTTTCAATCCTCCAAAACTTAATAGTCTACTGTTGAACAGTAGCCTTATTGATAACAAATGCCATTGACTGAACACATATTTTCTATGTTATATGTATTAAATACTTGGCTCCTACAATAAAGGTAGAAAAAATGCTTATTTTTTAAGAAAATTGTAAAGCAAAGGAAATATATTCACTACACATTCAATGGAAGTGGATTATCATAAAGATCTTCCTCTTCATTGTCTGCACCTCATGTAGGCTGAGAAGAGGAGGAAAAGAAGTTGGTTTTCCTATCTCAGGGTGGCAGAGATGGAAGAGTTGGAGGAGATGTAAGGGGAGGTAGTAGAAGCAAGAAAGGCAGGCACACTCAGTGTAATTGTATAGAAATATATTATCATTTCTTTCTGATACTTTTTCATTTCTCTAAAAAAATGTTTCTATGTGATACTAATTATTCTTCTACCATTCCCTTTAGCTTCAATGCCGACTTCGTGGAAGAGCCCTTCTTGTCAAAGAAGTCAAAAGCTGTCTTGAATAATAGAAGCCCTTCTGCCAGATTTCCTAATGTCGTTTTGTTTTCTGGCCCTGTTTCTACAGTATCTTCTTCCTCATTGTCTGGCATTGGTTTGGAAGCATTCATCTTCATTAACCCATCTTCTGTTAATTACTCTGGTGGAGTGTCTACTGACTGTAATTTTTCTAGTATTCATGTCTTGAAGTCCTTCTGTCCCCATTTTTTTCTGCCATATACACAATCTCTTTTATGATTTCCTTGACTAGCTCTGCTGTAAATCCTGTGAAGTAATGCACAACATCTGGATAGAGTTTTTCTTTAGCAGCAATTTATTATTTGGGGCTTTATGGCTTTCACAGATTTTTCTGTAACAGGGATGGCATCTTCAATAATGTAATCCTTCCAGACTTTCATGATGTTCTCTCTATTGGGGTTCTCCTCCACAATATATTGAAAATCCTTTCCCTTCAGTACCTGTGTAATGAGCCCTAGGACCATTGATTTACAGGCTGAAATAGAGACATTGTGTTTGGGGGCAAGTAGAACACTGATGCTTTCAGTATTGAAGTCATGAGGTTCTGGATGGTCAGGGACATTGTTCCATAGGAAAAGAACGTTAACATGTACTGCCTTCCTGGCAAGGTATTTCTGACTTCAGAGACAGAAGTATCAATGAAGCCAATCCAGAAAAAGATTTTCATGGTCTAGGCCTTCTTGTTGTACATCCAAGATTGACAGCTGGTGTTTCTCTTTACCCATCAAAACTCCAGGGTTAGCAGCTTCATAAATTAGGGCAGTCATGGTCATAAACCTGACTGCATTTACACCTAACAGCAGAGTTGGCCTAGCCCTTCCTGCCTTAAATCCCGGTGCTTGCTTTTCCTACTTACTAATAAATGTGTGTGTCTTCCCCCCTGTTCCCAGAATAGTACACTGACATCTACATAAAAACCTGTTCAAGTAGATGTTCTTTCTCCTCAGTGGTTTCCTAATGGACTCTGGGAACTTGTCTACTGCCTGTTGGCGAGCAGAACCTGCTTATCATGTTATTTTGACATATTTTACTCCAAATCTGTTTCTAAAATTATCAAACAAACGTTTGTTGACATTAAATTCTTTTTTTTTTGAGTTGGAGTCTCACTCTGTTGCCCAGACTGGAGTGCAGTGGCCGCTCCCGGCCACCGCAGCCTCGACCTGCTGGGCTCCGGCGATCCTTCCACCTCAGCCTTCCGAGTAGGCGGAATTACAGGCATGTGCTACCACCCCCGGCTGATTTTTTTGATTTACTGTAGAGATGAGGTCTTGCTGCCCAGGCGGGTCTCGAACCCGCGGGCTCAGGCAATCCACTCACCTCAGCCTCCCAAAGGCACGGGATTACAGGCTGAGCCTCCGAGCCCAGCTAAATTCGTTTTTTAAAATTTGGATTCTTACTCTGTCACACAGACTGGAATGCAGTGGCACACTCATGGTCACTACAGCCAGGACCAACTGGGTTCCGGCAATCCTTCCACCTCAACCTTCCAAGTAGCTAGGACTGCAGGTGTGTGTCACCACACCTAACTATTTTAAAACGTTTACTGTAGGGATGAGGTTTAGCCAAGTTGCCCAGGCTGGTCTTGAACCCATGGGCTCAGGCAATCCTCTCATCTTGGCCTCCCAAAATGCTGGGTTATAGATTTAAGCCACCTTGCCTGGCTGGCCTTAAATTTCTTATCTTGAAATCCTTCACCTTCTTTTTGCTCTAAGTTGTCATACCATGTCTTCATTATTCCTCAAATTATGAGAGTCTATAGGTATGCCTTTCTTGTAGCAATACCACACCCACATAAAATCTTCATTTTCAATGCAAGATAAAAAGTAGCTCATGGTCATGGGCAGTGGTTCAAACCAG
>NW_007153906.1:0-4142 GCF_000164805.1 Carlito syrichta | reverse complement strand
TAAAACTGAAACATTGAAAGATAGTTTTGATCATCAAACAACCACATATACTGGTGGAAAATGTTCAAGGCCTCTGAGAAGTGAAAATAAAGACTGCAAAGTAAACCAGAGTTATCAGACTTCTCTAAGTGACCCTACCTTTCTTTGTTCCTTGCTACCTGAATTTATACTTTGCCAGAATAACAGGGGTTTTCTCCTTGTATTGACTTTAGTTTTGTCATTCCTATGTTGAGGAAATTGAATTAAATATTCTTGAAAGTTTATTCCCATACATATATTCTGCTTCTGAGATTTAAACTGAAATAATGTATACTTTTTTTCTCGCTTCCGTTCTTTTCCTCCCCTGCCTCTTCCCTCCCTCCATTTTTTTCCTACCATTTTTCTTTCTATAATTTATTTATTTTTTATCAATCTTTGACATAGAATAAATTCTAAAAAACCTTAATAAGAAAAAAACAATAAAACCTTGAAGTGTGTAGCTTCTAAAAGAAGCTGGCACTTTACAAAGAAAATAAACAATTCTCACTTAAACAAAACAGCAAAATTATAGATTGCAGCTATCATCAAAAATTTGGTGCCCCAGATGGAGGGCTGTCCCACCCCAAATTAAAAATTGGACAGCTTCCCACAGATGACTGAGACATAAATAGCTCGCTCCATTCTCCTTTCACCACAGCCATGCCATATTGCTCTCTTATAAAACAAGTAAAACTGGTCCATGTTATCATCAGGGCAAAAGAGACTTGTTTTTTAATTTTTTTTAGCTGTGTGTCTGTGTCTGTGTGTAGTGGTAGTCTCACTCTGTTGCCCAGGCTGGAGTGTAGTGGCATGATCACAACTCACAACAGCTTCAACATCCTGGGTACAGGCAAGTCTTCTGCTTCAGCCTCCTAAGTAGCTGGAACTATGCAGGGACTTGCCAGCACATCCAGCTAATGTTTTGATTGTTTGTAGAGTCACAGTTTCATCATGTTGCTCAGAATGTTCTCAATCTCCTGGTCTCAAGTGATCCTCCTGCCACAGCATCCTGAAGTATTAGGATTACAGGCATAAGTCACTATGCCCAGCCTTGTTTTACAGATAGTTTTAATAGAATTTTGAAGTGGTAAAATTAATACATGCTATTGTAGAATGTTTCATATAAAAGAAATAAGAAAATGGGAAGAATCTGCAGCTCTACTGTCCACCTATAACTGCAGTTAACATACTGGCATATGTACTTCCATTCTTATTTTCATATATAGATAAGAAAAACAATTTTAACCTGTATGCAACATTTCGTGAGCCTCCTCATATTAATGTTATCATAAAAATTATTTTTTATTTTTCTTTCAAAAACCACATTATCGAGGCATGACTGATATACAAAAGGCTACAGATATGTAATGTATGTATTTGATGAATTTGGAGATAAATACATTCCTTGAAACTATCACCACAAAAAAATGCCATACACATATCCATTACCTCCAAAAACTTTCTCCTGCCTTCCTATTATACTATTTTTTGTAGTAAAAATACTTAACATAGGAACTAACTTTTTAGTGAGTTTTTAATACCGCTAATGCTTGAACAATATATATGTGAATGATATGTGTTTAATTTTCAATCCTCCAAAACTTAATAGTCTACTGTTGAACAGTAGCCTTATTGATAACAAATGCCATTGACTGAACACATATTTTCTATGTTATATGTATTAAATACTTGGCTCCTACAATAAAGGTAGAAAAAATGCTTATTTTTTAAGAAAATTGTAAAGCAAAGGAAATATATTCACTACACATTCAATGGAAGTGGATTATCATAAAGATCTTCCTCTTCATTGTCTGCACCTCATGTAGGCTGAGAAGAGGAGGAAAAGAAGTTGGTTTTCCTGTCTCAGGGTGGCAGAGATGGAAGAGTTGGAGGAGATGTAAGGGGAGGTAGTAGAAGCAAGAAAGGCAGGCACACTCAGTGTAATTGTATAGAAATATATTATCATTTCTTTCTGATACTTTTGCATTTCTCTAAAAAAATGTTTCTATGTGATACTAATTATTCTTCTACCATTCCCTTTAGCTTCAATGCCGACTTCATGGAAGAGCCCTTCTTGTCAAAGAAGTCAAAAGCTGTCTTGAATAATAGAAGCCCTTCTGCCAGATTTCCTAATGTCGTTTTGTTTTCTGGCCCTGTTTCTACAGTATCTTCTTCCTCATTGTCTGGCATTGGTTTGGAAGCATTCATCTTCATTAACCCATCTTCTGTTAATTACTCTGGTGGAGTGTCTACTGACTGTAATTTTTCTAGTATTCATGTCTTGAAGTCCTTCTGTCCCCATTTTTTTCTGCCATATACACAATCTCTTTTATGATTTCCTTGACTAGCTCTGCTGTAAATCCTGTGAAGTAATGCACAACATCTGGATAGAGTTTTTCTTTAGCAGCAATTTATTATTTGGGGCTTTATGGCTTTCACAGATTTTTCTGTAACAGGGATGGCATCTTCAATAACGTAATCCTTCCAGACTTTCATGATGTTCTCTCTATTGGGGTTCTCCTCCACAATATTGAAAATCCTTTCCCTTCAGTACCTGTGTAATGAGCCCTAGGACCATTGATTTACAGGCTGAAATAGAGACATTGTGTTTGGGGGCAAGTAGAACACTGATGCTTTCAGTATTGAAGTCATGAGGTTCTGGATGGTCAGGGACATTGTTCCATAGGAAAAGAACGTTAACATGTACTGCCTTCCTGGCAAGGTATTTCTGACTTCAGAGACAGAAGTATCAATGAAGCCAATCCAGAAAAAGATTTTCATGGTCTAGGCCTTCTTGTTGTACATCCAAGATTGACAGCTGGTGTTTCTCTTTACCCATCAAAACTCCAGGGTTAGCAGCTTCATAAATTAGGGCAGTCATGGTCATAAACCTGACTGCATTTACACCTAACAGCAGAGTTGGCCTAGCCCTTCCTGCCTTAAATCCCGGTGCTTGCTTTTCCTACTTACTAATAAATGTGTGTGTCTTCCCCCCTGTTCCCAGAATAGTACACTGACATCTACATAAAAACCTGTTCAAGTAGATGTTCTTTCTCCTCAGTGGTTTCCTAATGGACTCTGGGAACTTGTCTACTGCCTGTTGGCGAGCAGAACCTGCTTATCATGTTATTTTGACATATTTTACTCCAAATCTGTTTCTAAAATTATCAAACAAACGTTTGTTGACATTAAATTCTTTTTTTTTTGAGTTGGAGTCTCACTCTGTTGCCCAGACTGGAGTGCAGTGGCCGCTCCCGGCCACCGCAGCCTCGACCTGCTGGGCTCCGGCGATCCTTCCACCTCAGCCTTCCGAGTAGGCGGAATTACAGGCATGTGCTACCACCCCCGGCTGATTTTTTTGATTTACTGTAGAGATGAGGTCTTGCTGCCCAGGCGGGTCTCGAACCGCGGGCTCAGGCAATCCACTCACTCAGCCTCCCAAAGGCACGGGATTACAGGCTGAGCCTCCGAGCCCAGCTAAATTCGTTTTTTAAAATTTGGATCTTACTCTGTCACACAGACTGGAATGCAGTGGCACACTCATGGTCACTACAGCCAGGACCAACTGGGTCCGGCAATCCTTCCACCTCAACCTTCCAAGTAGCTAGGACTGCAGGTGTGTGTCACCACACCTAACTATTTTAAAACGTTTACTGTAGGGATGAGGTTTAGCCAAGTTGCCCAGGCTGGTCTTGAACCCATGGGCTCAGGCAATCCTCTCATCTTGGCCTCCCAAAATGCTGGGTTATAGATTTAAGCCACCTTGCCTGGCTGGCCTTAAATTTCTTATCTTGAAATCCTTCACCTTCTTTTTGCTCTAAGTTGTCATACCATGTCTTCATTATTCCTCAAATTATGAGAGTCTATAGGTATGCCTTTCTTGTAGCAATACCACACCCACATAAAATCTTCATTTTCAATGCAAGATAAAAAGTAGCTCATGGTCATGGGCAGTGGTTCAAACCAGTAATCCCAGCATGTTGGGAGGCCAAGGTGAAGGAATTGCCTGAGTTCACAGGTTCAAGAACAACCTGGGAAACTCAGTGAGAGCTCATCTCTACAATAAATTAAAAAATTACCTGGATATGGTGGCACATGCCTCTAGTTCCAGCTACTTGGAAGGG
>NW_007153905.1:0-981 GCF_000164805.1 Carlito syrichta | reverse complement strand
CATGTGGACTGGTGCAGCTCAAACCCATGTTTTTCAAGGTTCAACTATGTAAAATACAATACTGTAAACTGTAGGCACTGTGTGGCACAGTAGATCCTATAATTTGTTCATCTTTTATAACCAAAATGATGTATTCTTGGACTAATGTTTCTTCATTTCCTCCTTCTCAACCTCTAAAAAACACCATTCTACTTTTTGCTTCTGTAGCTTTGAATATTTTAGCTTTGTCATATAAATTGCATCATACAGTATTTGTTCTGCTATAGTTGATTTCAATTAGCACAATGTTCCTCAGGTGTATATATGTTGTCACAAATGGCAGGATACCTTTATCTTATACCTGAATTACACATATATATTATGCAATTGCTAAATACTTTGCTAAAGTAATACATAGATAGCATCTCTTAAAATGTGTATACTTTTTTGACACCAGAATGTTATTTATGTATTACTTTTGGAAGTTGAATTGTGATGTTTAGTAAGATTTTCACTCAACCATGCTTTTGCCATCTTCTTTGTCCTTCCTGTTTCATACATTTGATTAATGCCATCTTTGGAGTGAAAGTCATATTTTAAATGTGTATACGTATTTTTGTGACCCCATATATATCACATTTAATTATATACATATCACATTCCATTTTGTGTGCATGTGTGGGTTTTTTTTGTGTATTCACCTATTGACATTTAGGTTGCTTTCATATCTTGGCTTTCGTGAATAATGCTGAAATGAATATGAGAGTGCAGATATTTCTTTAAGATACTACTTTTGATTTTTTTGAATGTACATCCAGAAAAGGAATTGCTATATCTTACAGCAGTTCTATGTCTAACTTTTTGAGGAACTGCATATTGTTTTCCACAGAGACAGTACCAATGCACATTCCCACCAAAAGTGTACAAGGGTATCCTTTTCTCTACATCCTAACATTTGGTCTCTTTATGTAAGCCATAGCCATTCTAACTGGTGTGAAGTGA
>NW_007153904.1:0-731 GCF_000164805.1 Carlito syrichta | reverse complement strand
CTGGTCATTCATCACAGAGCTGGACTATTCATTGGGACACCAACAATGGAAGGATTGTTACTGGGACTACCATTACAGATGAGGGCCAGTCTCTGTGGCAAACATCAAAAAGGGGGGCAGTCACTAGGTCACCCATCACAGAGGAAGGACTGTCAATAGGCAAAATTCACAGACAGGACCCATTACTGTGGTACCCAAAACAAAGGAGGACCAGTCACAAAGGCACACACCACAGAGTAGTACAAGTCAATGGGACATTCATCAGAAAAGTGGACTTGTCGTTGTGTCACCCATCACTGAAGAGAGCCTGTCACTGGGATACCCACCATACAGGATGGAAAATCATTGGAATTTCTATTGCAAAGAGGGTCAGTCACTGAGGCACCCATTTTGAAGAGGCCCAGTAAGTAGGATACTCATCACAGAGGATGGCTAGTGTCTGTGGCCCCCATTATGGAGGAGATAAAGTCACTGGGGAACCAATTACAGAGTGGGTTGAATCACTGGGACACCCATAATGGAAGAGAGTCAGTCCCTGGGGCACCCATAATGGATGAGGGCTAGCCACTGGGGGCACCTATCACAGAGGAGAGTCAGTCACTGGGGCACCCATCACAGAAAAGGACTAGTCACTATTTCATCCATCAAAGAAAGAGTGTGAATCACATATAGATGAGAGTCAGTCCTGGGCACCCAACTAGGAGACTACTCGCTTGGGCACCTATCAAAAA
>NW_007153903.1:0-673 GCF_000164805.1 Carlito syrichta | reverse complement strand
AACAGGAGGCTTGGGGTCGAGGTGCCATCGTCCCAGCCACTCTGGAGGCTGAGGCAGAAGGATCAGCAGAGACCATGATTTTGAGGCTTGTGGTGAATGTCACTTGTGTCCCCCAGGCCCCAGCCTGGGCAACAAACCCAGATCCTGTCTCCAAAAGCATCAGAATCGTACACAGATTCTTAACTGCACGTGGTGTGTTCACAGGACGATTGGCTTTATAGCCAGGAAAAATGGGATTGGTGCAGAAGAAATATCCCCAGGTGAGGAAAGTGTCCCCGTCCTTTCATGGCAGAAGTTACTCATTTCTGAGTTGGAGGGTCGGCCTTCCTGGGGCACAATCCTCACCTTGGAGAGGAGAGTGGGCAAGAACTCAGCCAGAGAGCCTAGGAAACTCCTGCACCAAAGTGGGGACAGCCATTGTGGGTGGTAAGGGCTGGAAGGTGCCAAACTTGAGGGACACTCACATGTTGGAGGGGAGGGGGGAAGGACTGAGGCCAGAAGGTTTGCAGAAGAATGGATTTCTTTCTTTCTTTCTCTCTTTCTCTCTTTCTCTCTCTCTTTCTTTCTTTCTTTCTTTCTTTCTTTCTTTCTTTCTTTCTTTCCTTCCTTTCCTCACTAGGCTGCCCAGGCTGCTCTCAAACCACCCAATTTTGGCCATTCACTTGGCTTGGAC
>NW_007153902.1:0-376 GCF_000164805.1 Carlito syrichta | reverse complement strand
CTAGTTTTCTATCTAGCTGACATTACTGTCTAGCAAACAAGCTATCTAACTGTCTAGCTAACTGACTTAACTAGCTAGCTAACTGGCTAGTTAGATGGCTAGCTGACTTAACTATCTACCCGACTTGCTAGCTGAATAGCTAACTGACTTAAGTGACTAGCTGACTAGCAACCTGACTAGCTAGCTGACTTATCTAGGTACCTGAATAGTTAACTTAGTTGTTAGCTCACTTAACTAGCTAGTTGGCTACCTACTTGACTTAACTAGTTGACTAACTTGTTGGCTGGCTAGCTGGCTAGCCAGATTACTTAACTAGCTAGCTACATTGTTGGCTATACGGCTAGCCAGCAGTCTTAACTAACTAGCTACCTGGCTG
>NW_007153901.1:0-2989 GCF_000164805.1 Carlito syrichta | reverse complement strand
TCGCAGACTCCACCTGCCAGGCTCAGGCGATCCTCCAGCCTCAGCACCCCGCATAACTGGAACCACAGGCCTGCTACATCATGCCCGGTTAATCTTTGGATTTATTTTTGATGGCCGAGATACGGTCTCACCCAGTGTCCTGGGCTGGTCTCTACCCTGCAGGCTCAGGCTGTCCACCCACCTCAGCCTCCTAAGGGCCAGGATGCCAGTCTGAGCCCCTGAACCCAGCCTGTGGTTGTTGTGGTGGTGGTTGGTATTATTATTCTGAGTTGGTGTCCTGCTCTGTCACCCAGGCCAGAGTGCAGGGGCCTGCTGTCAGCCAATGGGACCTCCACCAGCTGGGATCCAGCAATCCTCCCACTGCAGCATCATGAGTGACCGAAATAACAGGCGTGCACCACCATGATTGGCTTATTTTTTGACTTCGTATAGAGATGGGGTCTCACCAAGGTGCTCGGGCTGGTCTCGAACCTGGGCGATAAGGCCATCCTCTTGCCTCACCCTCTCAAGCACCAAGATGACATGGGTGAGCCCCCATGCCCGGCCTTCACACCCCTCTCAGGGATTCACCATAGGACCCACTCCCTTCAGATGATCCAAGATCCTGGAGAAGGCAGCTGGATTTGACCACTGATCCCACTCCATGGGAGGGCCTGGTGCAGTGCTGTGTCTCCATGGGGCACCCACCACTCTGCCCGCCTCAATCCCCAGACTGGACCTGCTTGCTAATCCAGGGGTCGCCTCTGGGAAAGGGAGGGTGTGACAGTCAAACCTTCATGGGGGGGCCAACCGGACAACTCACGCCTGTCTCTTCAGCACTCTGGGTGGCTGAGACAGGAAGATGACCAGAGCCCGGTTGCTGAGACCAGGCTTGACACCATAGCAAGCCCTCACCTCGACCCCAAGCCAAACCCATAAAACCTTGGGTGAGGGCAGGCTTTGGCGGGAGGATTGCCTCAGGCCCAGAGTTCAATACCAGGCAGGAAGAACAGGATATTGACCAAATTGAAAGCCTGTGATCACAGCAGTTTGGGAAGCCAGGGTCAAGAGGGAGGCCTGAGTTGGGCGGTTAGAGAGCTGCCAGGGCTACCTAGTGAGGACACAAAAGAGAGAGAGGGGAAAAGGAAGAAAGAAAGAGAAAATCTAAGTCAACAAAGAAATTCATTCTCCTGCAAACATTCTTCCCTCAGTACTTTCCCCCCACACATATGAGGGTCCCACAAGCTCAGCAGGTTCCAGCTCCAGCTCTCCCCCAATGGCAGGCCCCACTTTGAGGGGTGGTGGTGCTGATTATTATTTGGAGTCAAAACCCCTCTATCACCCAGGCTGGAGAGCAGGGGCATGCTTATGGCCACCTCAGACTCCACCTGCCCAGCTCAGGCAATCTTCCTGCCTCGGCCCACCGAGTGGCTGGAACCACAGGCCTGTGCCACAATGCCCAGCTAATCTTTGGATTTATTTTTGATGGCTGAGACGATGTCTCACCACATGTCCCTGGCTATTGTTGAACCTGCATGTTCAGGCCATCCACTTGCCTGGGCCTCTGAAAGGTCAGCATGACAGGCCGAGCTCCTGAGCCCGGCCTGTCATGGTGGAGTTGGTGGTGGTGCCGGGATGATGGGCACCTCGACCCCAGATACATAGTTTGGATGGGTACGGAGACATGGTCTCCCTGCATGGCTTGGGCTGGACATAGGCTCCTGGTGTCCAGCCATCCTCCCACCTCAGACTCTTAGAGCACTGTGGAACACAGCGCCAGGCATTCTGGTTTGTTTTCAACAAAGGGTCGAGGCCGGGCTTGGGGGCTCATCTCAGTGTTTTGGGATACCGAGGCCAGTGACCGGCCCAAGCTAGCGGGCTGAGACCTCCACAGGCAACTGGGCGAGCACTCATCTCTACCCTCCAACTCAAATGATCCAGGTGTGGTGGCACACACCTGTCATTCTGGCTCCTTGGAAGGTTGGGGAAAGGCTCGCTGGAGACCGGTGGCCAAGGCTGTTGTGTCTGGGAGGGAGCCACCACCCTAAAGCCTGGGCGATGGAGTGAGACACTGACTCAAAGAAAAAAGGTAAAAAAAGTAGAGCATCCATTTGTGCATGGAGTTGGAGATCATCGTGAACAGACAGAGATTATTTGGAAAGAAGGCTGCAGCCTTGGGAGCAGGGTTCCCAAAAGATGGTGAATAGCAGACAATCGGGCTGTGGTTTTGGGAGGCTTAAGCAGGGGACCCCTGGAACCTGGGTGTTTGAGACCATCCTGGGCCACGTAGTGAGACCTCGTCACTACCCAGGACACAAACACTAGAGTTGCACGTGGTGTGTGAGTCCCGGCTGACTACCATGCCTCATGACTGTCAGCCCCACACCTTGGGAGGCAGAGGCGGGGGAGTTGCCTGACCCCAGGAGTGAAAGACCAGCCGGCAAGATTTGGCCAGACCACCTCTCGGTGAGAGGTTCTCAATGTCAAGTCAGGCATAGTGGTCCCCAGAGAACTGGCTGCTCAGTGGCTGAGGCAGGAGGACTGTCCGAGTCCTGTAGATAGAGGTCCAAAGAGCCACGATCGTTCCACAGCATCCCAGACCACACGACAGAGATTCTGGTGACAAAAAGACACCTCCCCCGTTTGTCAAGAGGGGTGTGCACAGTTCCCCAGGGAAAGGTCTTTGTAAGCCAGGGGACGATTGGGAAGATGGGAGAGGAAGGGGCTCACTCTCCACCCGAATGTGCTAGAATGGGCCACCGAACCCTTGGCTCGCTGTGGTGTTGCTGGACCACTTTGATCACTCTGTGACTGACGTCCGCCCTAACTCGAGGCCATCTGCTCTGTGAGCTCACATCCGTTTTTGCCATGGGGCACAAGTGTGGAGGATGGAAGCAAGACTTCTGAGGGCACATGGCCAACGGTGTGGGACAGACCTGCCTAGTGGCCAACTTAAAAACCTCCCACAACGACAGGCCGGAAAGTAACTTTTCATATCCCATCCCTGAGG
>NW_007153900.1:0-2742 GCF_000164805.1 Carlito syrichta | reverse complement strand
TAACTAGCTGACTAGCTAGTTGGCTGGATAGCTGGCTAGTCAGCTGACTAACTAGCTAGCTACCTGGTTGGCTAGATGGCTATCCAGTTGGCTTAAGTAGCTAGCTACCTGGCTGGCTAGTTGGCTAAGCAACTGGCTAGCTAGCTAAAGGGCTGGCCAGCTGGCTAGCTAGCTGAATTAATAACAAGCCGTCTGGCTGGACATTCTGATAGCCAGGCAGCTTATCTAGCCAGGCACCCTGCTGTTCAACTGGCAAACCATCCTGCTTAACTAGATGGCCACATACCTGACCAGCCTGTTAACCAGACATCCTAACTTGCCACCACCTAGCTATCCAGCCAGCAAACCAGCTGCCTGAACTAGCTGACTTAAGTAGATAGCCATCTCTCTAGCCAGCTGGATTAACTAGCTAGCCATCAAACTAGCCAGCAGGCTAGGCAGCTCTCCTAACTAGCTGAGTTAACTAGTCAGCCAGTGGGCTAGCCAGCTGACCTAATTAGCTAGCTACCTACCAGCCAGGGGGCTAGACAGTTGACAAGTAACTGACGTAACAAGCTAGACAGCTGGCTTAATTAGCTGTTATAAAGAAGTAGCAAGCTGGGTAGCCAGCAGACTTATCTAGCTAGCTATCCTGCTAGGCAGCTGGCTAGCCAGCTGACTTAACTAACTGACTTAACTAGCTTGGCTGCTGACTTAACTAGCTGAATTAACTAGGTAGCTACCTACCTAGCCAGCTGATATAACTAGATGATTTAACTAGCTAACTACCAACTAGCTATCATATAGCTAGTTGACTTAACTAGCTGACTTAAGTAGCAACCTTACTTACATATCTAGCTGACTTAACTAGCTAGCTTCCTAGCTAGCCAGCTGACTTAATTAGCTGAAATATCTAGCGAGCCAGATGGCTGCCTATCTGTCTTAACTAGTGAGCCAGCTGGCTTGACAACTGACATAGCGTGCTGACTTAACTAGCTACCCAGCTGGTTAGCCAGCTCAGTAAACTAGCTGATGTAACTAGCTGGTGAGCTGAAGAGCCAGTTGACTTAATTGCCTAGCTACCTAACTAGCGAGCAGCCTAGCCAGCTGATTTAACTAGCTGAATTATGAAGATGTAAGCTGGCTAGCAATCAAACTTAACTAGCTATCTACCTAGCTAGACAGCTGGATAGCCAGCTGGATAGCCAGCTGACTTAACTAGCTGGTATAACTAGATATCCTAATGGCTAGTCAACTGACTTAACTAGCTACCTACCTACATAGCCCTCTGGCTTGCAAGCTGACTTAACTACCTAACTACATAGCCAACCAGGTGGCCAGCGAGCTGACTTAATTAGGTGACTTAACTAGCTAGCCACCTGGCTAGCCAGCTGACCTAACTAGGTAGCAACACTCATAGTAAGCTGGCTAGCCAGATGATTTAACTGAATTAACCAGCTAGCCAGCTGACGTCAATAGCTGACATAACTAGCTAGCTACCTAGTTCTCAAGGTGAGACAACTAGCTTATTAAATTAGCTAGCTACCTAGATAGCCAGTTGGCTGGTCAGCTGACTTAAATATCTGAGATAATTAGCTAGCCAGCTGGCTGACCAGCTGACTTAACTAGCTTAATACCTAGCCAGCCAGCTGGCTAGCCATCTGACTTAACTAGTTGACTTAATCTGGTAGCCAGCTGTCTAGGAGGATGATTAATTGCCTAGCTACCTAGGTAGTCAGCTGGATAGCCAACTGACTTAAATATCTAGCTACCTATGTAGCCTGCTCTATTGCCAGCTGACTTAACTACCAAGCTACCTAGCTATCCAGCTTGGAGTGAGCTGATTTAACAAGTTTACTTAACTAGCTAGCTAACTGCCTAGCCAGTTGACTTTATTAGCTAAATAAACAGCTAGGCAGCTGGCTAGCCAGCTGAGTTAACTTGCTGACTTAACTAGCAAACAAGCTGACTTAACTAGCTGAATTAACCAGCTAGCTACCTAGCTAGCCAGCTGGCTTAACTACCAGGCTCAACTAGCTAGCTACCTAGTTAGTTATCTAGCTAGCCATCTGAGTTAACTAGTTGATTTAACTAGCTAACTAGCTGACATAACTAGCCAACTTATATAGCTAGCTTTCTAGCTATCCAGCTGATTAAACTAGCTGAAAAAACTTGCTAGCCAGATGGATAGCCATCTGAATTGACTAGCTTTTTAACTAGGTAACCAGCTGGATAGCCAACTGACATAATGAGTTGTCTTTACTAGCTACCCAGCTGGTTGCCAGCTGACTTAAATAGCTGAATTAAACAGCTAGTCATCTGCTGAGCCAGCTGACTTAACTAGCTGGTTCCCTATCTAGCAAGCTGGTTAGTCAGCTGACTTACTTTGCTGAATTTAGCAAGCAAGCTGAGTAACCAGCTCATTTAACTAACTATCTACCTACCTAGCCAGCAGGCGAACCAGCTGACTTAACTAGCTGACTTGAACTGCTAACCTGCTGGCTAGCAAGCTGACATCTATCTAGCTACCTAACTAGTCAGCTGGATAGATAGCTGACTAAACTAACTAACTTAACCAGCTAGACAGATGGCTATCCAGCTGCCTTAACTTACTGACATCACTAGCTATCCAGGTAGCTCTCTAACTGACTTAACTAGCTAGCTAGCTACTTTGTCAGTTGGCATGCCTGCTCTCTTAATTATCTGAATTAACCAGCTAGCCAGCTGGTTAGCCAACTGACTTAAGTACCTCGCTACCTAGGT
>NW_007153899.1:0-398 GCF_000164805.1 Carlito syrichta | reverse complement strand
GCTGGCTAGCAATCTGACTTAACTAACTGACTTAACTAGCTAGCCAGCTGACTTATCTAGATGACTTAACTAGCTAGCTACCTAGCTAGCCAGTTGACTTAACTAGCTGACTAAACTACCTAGTTACCTAGCTAGCCAGCTGCCTGGTCAGCTGATTTAACTAGCTGACTTAACCAGCTTATTTAATTAGCTAGCCAGCTGGACTGCCAGGTGAATTAACTTGCTGTCTTTACCAGCTAGCCATCTGTCTAACCAGCTGATTTAACTAGCTGGCTACCTAGCTAGCCAGCTGTGAAGTGAACTGAATTAACTAGCTGACTTAAGAAGCTATCATGCTTGCTAGTCAGCTGACTTAACTAGCTTGCTACCTAGCTAGCCAGCTGGCTAGCCAGCTGACT
>NW_007153898.1:0-4561 GCF_000164805.1 Carlito syrichta | reverse complement strand
CATTTCATCCTCAGTGCCTTCAGCCCTTCATAAATCTGCACATCCAGAGAACTCATATGCATTTCCTCTAACACATATTTACTGACTTACAGTGGAACAAAGTGAAACAAAGCGCACGTACCATGCCCGTACTCCTTCACGTGCATTGTCACACCACATAACACATACACCCACTCATCAACATCCTGTTTCACCAGTACCAGAAATACTCAGCAGATATGTCTCAGGAAATATGTCTCAACTTCTTCAGATGCATCGCCAACTCATTACACAAGCATCCCAGGACACACTTCAAATAACACATATCATGAGCAGAATTCAGAAACATCATGCATACATACACTTCCATTCCATGTTTCCCCACACGAGGACATTCTCCTGGTCATCTTAATGCCCATAGACTTCATATGCATTATTCAAATTTACGTTTCAAATTTTCTTTCCTAGGACATCATCGATTTGCCCCTTTTCTTAGATCTGCAATCCCTCAACCACCGGATCTGAAGGAAAGCAAGAGTTTTTCCAGCGAGTCAGATAATTATTCTCCTTATTTAATCACAAAAGAAACTTCAGTAGACATCACAAAGGAAAGGACCATGAATATTTACTATATGGAGGTCCAGTTAAAAAGGGGTGTGGCTGTTTTGGAGGAGGAGACAGAGAAAGAATTAGAGCCCCCCCCAAAGGAAAATAAAAGTGAAAGAAATTGCCTATCAGAAGATCCATGTAAACCCCCCCTCTCTCACACATCAACAAGGGACCTCCTTACTGATGACGAGTACAGCTTGGACAACATCCAAGAGGAACTGGAAGAGGTTGAGGGAAAAGCAGCGACACAAGATATGGAGGATTGTCCCTGGGCCAATACGCCTGAATGGCTTGTGAGCATGGAGAGTCGCTACAGATGTATGTCCTGCTGTCGAGTTTTTTCAAGTATGAAGGAACTTCAGAATCATGTAGAACATGGTGTCACACATTTCATCTTGTCTTGGACTGGCTGAGAAAGAAAAACAACAGTAGAGGGAGGAAACTGAGGAAGAAGAGAAACCAGGTCAATGTACTTCTTTACATATGGAAGGAAAGAGAAAAAACGTCCAGGCATGAGAACATTCTCATGTAAATAGAAAATATTCAACTACTAAAATCAGCTGGGTCCACTCTTCCCAGGTTGCCAAGAATCATGGGAGTCACAGCCCTTCATCTGTTTTCCCTGACCTAATACCCTTCCGAGAGGCACAGGAAAAGACAGAGAAAAGGCTCTGTCCCTGATAAAGGGATTTTATGATATGCAGGTCAGTCATAGTCCTGCCCTTTCCTGAGTGTCACTAAGATGTCAATGTCCTCGCTGTTCCTTTTTTTCTTGGAGGCCACTGCCGAGTATGTTTAACCACTTGAAAACTGACAAGGAGTGAAATTTTTTTAGGGGGGGCAGTGAGGGGAAACATTTTTCATGATAAATAATAAAAACCAAGAGCAAAGCCTGTGTCCACAAAAACATCAAGTGTAACCAAGAAAGGAGGAATACAGGCTAACCTTATGTCCTAGTTTTGTTTTTTGAAACTATTAATGTGATTTGCCTTTTAGAGGACCCTCATATTCTCTTATGAAACTTCACAGTTTTAACAACTTATTCTTTCTTTTTGCTTCTGCTTCAGAGGTTTGGTTGTATGTAACTAGCAGAGGGAAGTTAAAAATGGACAAAACTGCAAAGTATTTGTAAAGCCAGGCTCATAGCACAATAAATAAGAGTGTGTCTTTTTTACTTGAGAGACTCTAACTAACTTAGAATATGCTGACAGTGGTTGAGCACTTGTCACTGCAATAAGGAAAGCTGTCTCACTTATTCAATATTCAGATTCCTTTCTGCATTTTAGTTTGATTCAAACTATAACTCTTCTGTTTTATGTGGATGATAGCTTCAATGTCAGTTCAGTTTTGAAAGCTTTAGCTGTACCTCTTGTTTTTAATTTTAAAAAAATGTTTATTTTGTTGATCGGTGGGCTGCTGCCTTCACCCTTTTTTATTCCTTTGCCTGCTACGTACCCAGGCAAATAACCTGATCCTTATGGAGTTTTTTTTTTTTATGGAGTGAGTGAATTACTAACTTATGGAACCAATAGTCACATAACCAACATGTTCCTGTCCTTTTATACATACATGAGGAGTTGCCATAATTACTACTAGGAAATGGAGTTACTGAAATCTTTCTCATGAACTGGGAAAACCATGAGCAGGGCGCAAAGTACAGAGCAAAGTATCTTTTAAAATCTCTATTTCCCTTAAATTTCCAAGAGTAATTGATGTAGTTTTTAATATGAATCATAATTACAGAGGAAATTGAAAATGAAAACCCAGCCCCATAAGAGTTGCTATGCGTCTTTGGATCCATCTGACACATGTGCCACTCGAGTCAAGGAATTGGATGCTCCATTTTCAACATTTTAATGTACATTATTTGAAGCTCAAGTATACTATATTGAATCTCTTTATTTATAAAATGCTATGTTTATGACCTTCAACATGTACCAACTGATATGTTTCTTTAAGGACTGGAGATAACTTCTTGTGTGTTCTACAAAATAATATATATCACTACAGTTCATAGTGGATTTTGTTAAACGTACAAGCAAATAAAACTTTTCATATGTTACCAATTTCATTTTTGGTATCTTCTATTTATACTCGTTTCCTATGAAATGACTAATAATTCTATATGTGTATTTTTTAAACCTTGATTTCTCTCATTTATCTTTAAAAGTGCATGCATGTTCTTTTTTTAGATTTAGAATCCTCCCTATTCTTGACCTCTTGAGTTTTAGTATAATTAATATTAAGTACAGTTTCAAATACATCTTGTCACAAGTTTACTACTTTTACAGTGGCAACCACAGATCGACAAGTATGAACAACGGTTTATTTCATATAATAAGAAAAAGACAACCCCACTATCATTTTTTTACATGTTGAAAATTGATCCCACATATATGAAACATGTTTCTTTATTACAACAGTGTGTCTTTAAGTTTCAAATTAATACTATGCTTGTAGAAAGTTTTTCTAATCTTGGCACAGGAATTTTTAAAATATATGTTCCTTTACTGGATGAATTAGAAACTATTAGCTTTTTGTATTATTGTGTAATTTTAAAATTGAAAATTTAAAGAACTCAGCATGTATTAATCATAAATTAAATGGAACTTTATATCTTTAACTTGAGTATATTTGGCATACTTAAGACTTTTAAGTTACAACAGTCTTATAATTAGTAAATAAATTTAAAATACTAGAATTTTCTTGTTCCCAAGAAAGATTGCTCATATTCACTGAGTATAGTATCACTACTACGAAATGGGCTTGAGGACACAGGATATTACGTGCACAATAATTCCATAATGGTACGGCCATGGTTTTGCTTATATTTTTTGTAGTTTAAAAGCAGAACAAAGTAATACAGTTGTCTATTCTGAATTGATAGTTGGTAGGTTGATAGGTAGACAGATAGATGATAATCTCAATGACTCTAAATTCTTTAAGAGAATTACGCAGTATTCTGAGAAGTGGGCATTTCCATCTAGAGATAAATAGGCTTGTTATTTAGAGGGAAATTTTTTAGTGTATGATCCATAACATGTACAGTGATTCCAAAAATTTGGGGAATCATAAATCAATGTATTTTTAAGCCCCATTTGTAATGTTTCTAGGCAGCTAGAACACTATTTTTAAATAAGTATTAGAGTTGCAGACATTTTCAATCATCATGAAATAAAGCTGCTATGCAATATCAGAAAACATAAAATTCACCTTTATCTGGAATAAAGTGTACAATAATCTATCTGAAAAAATGTAGTACAATAAATACACGTCTAAAAGACTATAAAACAGTGGTAATGCATTTTCTGTGCTTCTTAAGAATCAAATAGAACAATTTAGGAATACTTTCATCAGAATTTGTAGAGTTTAGAAAAATATATTCTAGACATTTGAAACTATCACAAATATATTGTTTTAAAATAGATGTGTCCTTCCAATATATTAAGATTTTGCTTGAGCACATATGTGCTCTTCGGCACTTTGATAATGTACTATCATAATCCAACAAGCAAGTCATTGTAAACATCTTGATATGTTGTCAAATCAACTAAAAATTAGACATCTAGTAAGATTTACATTCTATTGATAGATCAAATTGAATCAATAAAAGTTTTTAAAAAGTAGTTCAATTTTCTTTATATGACTAGGTACCATCAACATTAGAATAAAAATCTACAGCTATTTTTTGCAGAAAAATAATATGAAACAATCAGAAACACAGACCTCATTCTTACAACAATAAAACCTAAGCTGGTGACTTTCATCAACACACACTAGAGTGATGACCCCTGTACACATATCATTGACCACTTAGTTTATACCAGAAAGGACTTTTTCTTTTTACCAAACTGCCAATACGTGTTAAGCCCCTTCTGAAATTACTAAAGCATAACACCTCAAAGTACAGCAATACCTTTCTATCAATTCAATAAGGATTATGATCATTAAAGTAGATCTATCTTTTGAATGG
>NW_007153897.1:0-366 GCF_000164805.1 Carlito syrichta | reverse complement strand
GAGGTCCAATTAAAAAGGGGTGTGGCTGTTTTGGAGGAGGAGACAGAGAAAGAATTAGAGCCCCCCCCAAAGGAAAATAAAAGTGAAAGAAATTGCCTATCAGAAGATCCATGTAAACCCCCCCTCTCTCACACATCAACAAGGGACCTCCTTACTAATGACGAGTGTAGCTTGGACAACATCCAAGAGGAACTGGAAGAGGTTGAGGGAAAGCAGTGACAGAAGATATGTAGGATTGTCCCAGGGCTAATACGCCTGAATGGCTTGTGAGCAAGCAGTGCGGATTCAGGTGTATGGCCTGCTCTTGAGTTTTTTTGAGTGTGAAGGAACTTCAGAATCATGTAGAACATGGGATCAGGGATGGAT
>NW_007153896.1:0-619 GCF_000164805.1 Carlito syrichta | reverse complement strand
TGGACAACATCCAAGAGGAACTGGAAGAGGTTGAGGGAAAGCAGTGACAGAAGATATGGAGGATTGTCCCAGGGCTAATACGCCTGAATGGCTTGTGAGCAAGCAGTGCGGATTCAGGTGTATGGCCTGCTCTTGAGTTTTTTTGAGTGTGAAGGAACTTCAGAATCATGTAGAACATGGGATCAGGGATGGATTCACCTGTCACACATTTCATCTTGTCTTGGACTGGCTGAGAAAGAAAAATAACAGTAGAGGGAGGAAACTGAGGAAGAAGAGAAAGACCAAGTCAATGACCTATGGAAGTAAAGAGTAAAAACGTCCAGGCATGAGAATATTCTCATGTAAATAGAAAATATTCAGCTACTAAAATCAGCTGGGTCCACTCTTCCCAGGTCATTCAAGGGTCATGGGAATCACAGCCCTTCATCTGTTTTCCCTGACCTCATACCCTTCCAAGAGGCACAGGAAAAGACAGCGAAAAGGCTATGTCCCTTATAAAGGGATTTTATGATACGCAGACCAGTCATAGTCCTGTCCTTTCCTGAGTGTCACTAAGATGTCAGTGTCCTCGTTGTGCCTTTTTTTCTTGGAGGACACTGCCGAGTATGTTTAACCACTT
>NW_007153895.1:0-458 GCF_000164805.1 Carlito syrichta | reverse complement strand
TCAGCTCACTTGTGGGCTGTATAGTTAAATCAGACGACCACTCGGCCCTCTTGCTGGCTGAATAGTTAATTCAGATGGCCAGTCAGCTCACTCACCGGCTGAGTAGTTAAGTCAGCTCACCTGTGGGCTCACTCACTGGCCTACTAGTTAAGTAAGCTAACCAGTAGTCTGACTAGCTGGACAACTATTTAAGTCAGCTAACCAATCAGCTGACTAGTAGACCAACTATTTAGGTCAGAACACTGGCCAGCCAAGCAGTTAACTGAGCTAACTTGTAGACCAACTTCTCAGTCAACTAATTAACCCAGCTAACTAGTTGGTCAACTAGTTGGCCGACATGTTATGCCAGCTAACAAGTCGGCCAAGTAGTCAGCCAACGTGTTAAACTATATAAGTAATTGGCAGAATCATCAGCAAACAAGTTAAGTCACCTAGCTAACTCATTACCCAACTAATTA
>NW_007153894.1:0-545 GCF_000164805.1 Carlito syrichta | reverse complement strand
ATGGGATCCCCAGTGACTAACTCTTCTCTGTGAAGTGTGCCACAGTAACATGTTTTCCTCTGTTATAGATACCCCAGGCCTGGGTCTCATGTAGAATGGGTGCCCCAGTGACTTACACTTCTCTGTTTAGTGTGCTCCAGTGTCTGCTACTCCTCTTTGATGGGTAGCCCTATGAATGGCCTATCTCTGTTATGGGTACCCCAGTGACTAGTCTTCTTCCGTGATGGTTTTCCAAATGACTGGCTCTCCACTGTGATGGGTCCCTCACTGACTGTGCTTTCTGTTTTTGCTGAATCATTGACTGCCATTCTTTTGTAATCATTGCTTCAGTGACTTCTTCTCAACTGTAAATTGTGCCCCAGGACTGCACCTCATCAGTGATAGGTACTCCAGTAACTGGCCTCTTTTATGTTTGTTTCCCCAGAGACTGACCCTCCACTATGTTGAGTGCCCCAGTGACTAGACTTCCTCTGAGAATGACAACCCAGTGACTTGACATTCTCTGTATTGGGTGCCCCAGTGTCTGGGACTCCTTTTTGGTGGGT
>NW_007153893.1:0-1213 GCF_000164805.1 Carlito syrichta | reverse complement strand
TAGATTTCATTGTGCTTCATGAATCTGTGAGCTTATAGTTTTCATAAGTTTGAATTGTTTTTGGCCAAAAATATAATTTTTTTTTTGTTTTCCCCTTTTTTTCCAGAGGATCTGATTAAATGTACCTTAGACTGCTTGAATGTGTTTTATGGCTTATTGATGAACTGTTCTTGTATTATAATTTTTTGCTACTCACATTTTCTCTGTGCACTGCATTTTACTCTATCTTCAGATTCACAGATTTTTTTGTGCAATGTCTAATTTGTTGTTAATCCCATCTAGTGTGCTTTTCATTTCAGATATTGTATTTTTTTAATCTTTGGTAGTTTAATTTAGGGTTCTTTGTTTTGTTTTGTTTCTTATGTTGCTACTTATCTCTTTGAACATATAGTATATAGTTAATATAATTTTTAATATTTTATCTGCTAATATAACATCTATATTAGTTTTAGGTAAGTTTTGATTGGCTCTTTTTTCTTTATAGGTCATGTTTCTCTGCTTCTTTGTAAGCATCGTAGTTTAAAAAATTATTTTATCAATTTTATTATTTTTTATTTTGTTTTTTGAGTCCCAGTCTCACTCTGTCACTCAGGTTGGAGTGCAGTAGCATTCTCATGACTTCTGCAGGGTTGACCTGTTGGCCTCAGACAATCTTTCCACCTCAGTCTTCTAAGTAGCTGGACCTACAGGTATGTGCCACCATGCCTAGTTAATTTTTTGATTTATTGTAGAGACAAAGTCTCACCAAGTTGCACAGGCTGATCTTGAACCCCTGGGCTCAGGTAGTCCTCTTGCCTCAGCCTTCCAAAGTGCTGGGATTACCGGTGTGAACCACGGCACCTAGCAACATATTAAATTTCATTGTTAAACTTTGTGAATTGTGAGTTTTATCTTGTTAGACCTGTGAACTTTTGAATTTCTGTAAATATTCTTAAACTTTGTTCTGGGGTTTCGTTAAGTGATCAATAAACATTTTGATCCTTCTGGGTGTTGCTTTCAGTCTTTATTCAGCAGGCTGGTAGCAGCATTTAACCTAGGTCTGAGTATTTCCCACCACTGAGGCCTGAGTGTTTCCCACCCTTGTGTATTCAGTGTCCCCTGAGCCACGAGCTTTCACAGTTTGACTGGTGGGAATAAGTACTCTTCCTGGCGGTGTAATTGATGTGTCTTTTTTCTGCTATTCCTCTTGGGCAGTTCTTTCTCTGGCCTGAGA
>NW_007153892.1:0-704 GCF_000164805.1 Carlito syrichta | reverse complement strand
GATAACCAGCTGAATTAACTAGCTGTAATAAGTAGCTAGTCAAATGGCTACTCACCTGACATAATTATCTTTTTAACTAGCTAACCAGCTGGATAGCCAACCGACTTAATGAGTCAACTTAACTAGCTAGGCAGCTGGTTGCCAGCTGACTTATCCAGCTGCCTTAACCAGGTAGTCAGCTGGCTAGTCATCTGACAACTAACTGGCTATCTGTCTTGCCAGCTGCCTACCTATCTGACTTACCTAGCTGTATTAAGCTAGCAAGCTGGCTAGCCAGCTGACTTAACTAGCTAGCTACCTAACTAGCCAGCAGGCTCATGCGCTGATTTAACTAGGTGAATTGAACAGTTAGCCTGCTTGCTAGCAAGCTGACTTATCTAGCTACCTACCTAACTTCTCAGCTGGCTAGACAGCTGACTAAACTAACTGACTGAACCAGCTAGCCAGTTGGTTAGTCAGCTGATTTAACTTGCTGACATCACTAGCTAGGCAGGTAGCTATCTAACTGACGTAATTAGCTAAGTGCCTACCTTGCCAGTTGGCTAACCAGTTCTCTTAACTAGCTGAATTAACCAGTATCCAGCTGGATAACCAACTGACTAAACTAGGTCGCTAACTAGCAAGCCAGAGGCTTAGTCTCCTGACTTAACTAGCTGTCTTAACCAGCTAGCTACCTAGCTAGCCAGCTGACTTAAATAGTTAGA
>NW_007153891.1:1992-2436 GCF_000164805.1 Carlito syrichta | reverse complement strand
GTAGCTAGCTAGGTAAGCCAGGTGGATAGCCATCTAGCCAGCCAACTAGCTAGTCAGCTATTACAGTCAGTTAGCTAGCCAGTTAGTTAAAGTCAGCTAGCAATTCAGCTAACTATTCATCTATCTAGCTAGTTAAGTCAGCTAGGTTGCTATTCAACTAGCCAGTTCAGTCAGCTAGCTAGTCAGCTAGATTGTCACTAGATAGTTAAGTCAACAAGCCACCAAACTAGCCAGTTAGCTAGTTACTTCAGTCAGCTAGCTCGACAGCTAGATAGCATGTTTGCTAGCTAGTTATGTCAGCTAGATAACCACCTAGCTAGTCAGCTAGCTTATGTCAGCTAGTGAATCAACTAATTACTTAGCTAACTAATCAGCTAGCCCCTCAACCAGCTGATCAGATAACTATTGGGCTTCCTCTCTTTCCATCAGGTCAGCTAACTAGTT
>NW_007153891.1:0-697 GCF_000164805.1 Carlito syrichta | reverse complement strand
TAAGTCAGCTGGTGTCAGCTAGGTAGCTCATTAGCTAACAAGTTAAGTTCAAATAATTAAGTCACCTAGCTAGCACGTTAGATAATGAGTAAGCTGAATAGTTAGTTAGCTGGTTAAGTCAGCTAGTTAGGCAGCTAACTATTTAAGTCAGCTTGCTAGCTGGGAGCTAGCTAGTTAGCTAAGTATTTAAGTCAGCTGGGAGGCTACATAACTAGCTAGTCAGCTAACTATTTAAGTCAGCTGGCTAGCTAGGTAGCTAGCTGGTTAAGACAGCTAGTTAAGTCAGGAGACTAAGCCTCTGGCTTGCTAGTTAGCGACCTAGTTTAGTCAGTTGGTTATCCAGCTGGATACTGGTTAATTCAGCTAGTTAAGAGAACTGGTTAGCCAACTGGCAATGTAGGCTCTTAGCTAATTACGTCAGTTAGATAGCTACCTGGCTAGCTAGTGATGTCAGCAAGTTAAATCAGCTGACTAGACAACTGGCTAGCTGGTTCAGTCAGTTAGTTTAGTCAGCTGTCTAGCCAGCTGAGAAGTTAGGTAGGTAGCTAGATAAGTCAGCTTGCTAGCAAGCAGGCTAGCTGTTCAATTCACCTAGTTAAGTCAGCGCACGAGCCTGCTGGCTAGGTAGGTAGCTAGCTAGTTAAGTCAGCTGGCTAGCCAGTTTGCTAGCTTAATACAGCTAGGTAAGTCAGATAGG
>NW_007153890.1:0-742 GCF_000164805.1 Carlito syrichta | reverse complement strand
AACAGACTTACCTAGCTACCCAGCTGACTTAAATAACTCATTTAAATTGCTAGCTACCTAGCAAGACTGCTGACTTAAATAGCTGATTCAACCTGCTAGCTACCTAACTAGCTATCATATAGCTAGCTGACTTAAGTAGCTGACTTAACTATCTAACTGCCTGACATATAAAGCTGACTTATCTTGTTAGCTGCCTAACTACCCAGTTGACTTAACTAGCTGAAATAACTAGTGAGCCAGATGGTTACACATCACACATAACAAGCTTTTTAACTAGATAGCCAGATGGCTAGAGAAGTGACTTAATGAGCTGACTTAACTAGCTAGCAAGCTGATTAGCCAGCTGACTAAACTAGCAGACTTAACTAGCTGGGCATCTGTCTGGCAAGGTGACTTTTTTGCCTAGCTAACTAGGTAGCCAGTAGCCTAGTCAGTTGACTTAACTTGCTGACTTAATGAATTAGCTAGCTGGCTGGCCAGCAGATTTAGCTAGCTAGATACCTAACTAGACTGCTATATAGCCAGGTGACTTAACTAGCTGACATAACTAGAAAGACTTATAGCTAGCCATCTGACTTAATTTGCTACCTACCTACATTTCCCACTGGCTTGCCAGCCGACTTAACTACCTCACTATCTAGCTAAACTGCTGGCCAGTGAGCTGACTTAACTAGTGACTTAACTGGCTAGCCAGCTAGCTAGCCAGCTGACTTAACTAGCTAGCTACCCTGCTAGGCAGCTG
>NW_007153889.1:0-782 GCF_000164805.1 Carlito syrichta | reverse complement strand
CTAGCTGAAATATTAGTGAGCCAGATGATTACACCATCACACATAACAAGCTTTTTAACTAGATAGCCAGATGGCTAGAGAAGTGACTTAATGAGCTGACTTAACTTGCTAGCAAGCTGATTAGCCAGCTGACTAAACTAGCAGACTTAACTAGCTGGGCATCTGTCTGGCAAGGTGACTTTTTTGCCTAGCTAACTAGGTAGCCAGTAACCTAGCCAGTTGACTTAACTTGCTGACTTAATGAATTAGCTAGCTGACTGGCCAGCAGATTTAGCTAGCTAGATACCTAACTAGACTGCTATATAGCCAGCTGACTTAACTAGCTGACATAACTAGAAAGACTTATAGCTAGCCATCTGACTTAATTTGCTGCCTACCTACATTTCCCACTGGCTTGCCAGCCAACTTAACTACCTCACTATCTAGCTAAACTGCTGGCCAGTGAGCTGACTTAACTAGGTGACATAACTGGCTGCCAGCTAGCTAGCCAGCTGACTTAACTAGCTAGCTACCCTGCTAGGCAGCTGGTTTGCCAGATGATTTAACTAACTGACTTAACTAGTTAGCCAGCTGACTTAACTAGCTGAGCTTACTGGCTGGCCAGCTGAATTAACTAACTGATTTAACCAGCTAGCCAGTTGGCTAACCATCTGACTTAACTAGCTTTTTAACTAGCTGGCTAGCAACTGACTTAACTAGCTAGCTGACTTAACTAGCTAGTCAGCTGATAACCTAGGTGACAACAAGCTACCTAGCTGCCATTAGTAGCTTACTTATATTGC
>NW_007153888.1:0-750 GCF_000164805.1 Carlito syrichta | reverse complement strand
AACGAGTTAAATAGCTGAATTAACTAGTTGAATAAGGAGTCACCTAGGTTACTTAACTTGTTGACTGATGAGTTGCCTGACTAGTTAGCTGGTTTAACACGTTGGCTGACTACTAGTCCAATTTATTACCTGGCTTAAGAAGGTGATCCACTAGTTGGCCTGCCAGTTAGCTGGGTCAACCAGTTGACTGACGAGTTGGCCCACTAGTTAGCACAATTAACTAGTTGACTGGCTGGTTTCCTGACCTAACCAGTCAGTCGACAATTTGGCTGACTATTTGGCTGGCCTAACTATTTGGCCGCCTAGTTAGCAGAGCAAACTTCTCAGCTCCCAAATTGGCCGAGTATTCGACCGATTGGTTAGGTGAAATAACTAGTTGGCCATCAACTCGTCCGACCACTTAGCTGACTTAACTAGTCGGCTGGTGAGTTAGCCGACTGGTCAGCTGAATTAACTAATTGGAAAGTGAGTGAGCCGACTGGCCAGCTGACTTAACTAGTCAGCCGGCGAGTGAGCCGACTGTTCAGGTGATTTAACTAGTTGGCCAGCTAGTGAGACGACCTGTCAGCTGACAACTATTCGGCTGGCGAGTGAACCGACTGGTCAGTTGACTTTAGTTGGCTGGCTAGTGAGCTGACTGGTGAGAAGACTTAACTAGTCGACCAGCGATTGAGCCAACCGATTAGCCAACTTAACTAGTCAGCAGTCAAGTGAGCCGATGTGTGAGCCCTCCTTAACTAGTCAGCCAGA
>NW_007153887.1:0-1041 GCF_000164805.1 Carlito syrichta | reverse complement strand
AACTAGCTAGCCAGCTGGCTGGCCCAGCTGACTTAATTAGCTGGTTATCTACCTCGCAAGGTGTTAGTCAGTTGACTTAACTAGCAGACTTAACCAGCTAGCCAACTGGCTAGTCATCCGAGTTAACTATGTAGCTAACTAGCTAGCCAGTTGGGAAGCCACTTGAATTAACTAGCTGACATAACCAACTAGCCAGCTGGCTAGGCACCTAACTCAAACACCAGATTTAACTAGTTAGCCAACTGGCTACCTGGCTTACTTAACTAGCTGAAATCCATAGCTAGCCTGATGGCAAGCCAGCTGACTTAAATAGCTAGCTACCTATGTAGCCCACTGGATTTCCAGCTGACTAAACAACCTAGCTACCTAGCTAACCAACTGGCTAGCCAGCTGACTTAACTAGCTAGCTACTCAGCTAGGCTGCTGGCTAGCCAGCTGACTTAAGCTGATTAACTAGCTAACCAGCTCACTTAAATAGCTGACTTGACTAGCTAGTTTCCTAAATAGCCAGCTGACTTAACCATCTGAAATAAATAGCTAGCTACCTAGTTAGCTAGCTAGCTAGCCGACTTAAATAGTTGACTTAACCAGGTAGACAGCTGACATAAATAGCTGACTTAACTAGCTAGCTGCCTAGATAGCCAGGTTACTTAACAAACTAGCCAGCTGTCTAGCCATCTGAATTGACAAGCTTTTGGACTAGCAAGCGAGCAGCCTAGCCAACCGACTTAATGAGGTGTCTAAACTATCTAAGAAGCTGGCAAGCAGGCTGAATTAACTACTTGATAAATGAGCTAGGCAGTTGGCCGGTCTGGTGCCTAAATTAGCTGACTTAACTTGTTGTCCAGCTGGCTAGACAGCTGACTAAATTAGCTCTCTACCTCTCTAGCCCCCTGGTTAGCCAGCAGACTTAACAAACTGACTTAATTAGCTAGCCATCTGGCCAGCCAACTGACTTAACTAGGTCACTACTAGCTAGCCAGCTGCCTGGCCAGCTGATTAAACTAGCTCTCTTAACTAGCTGATCTGCTTCCAGCCAGT
>NW_007153886.1:0-8669 GCF_000164805.1 Carlito syrichta | reverse complement strand
AATTCATTAGCTAATGAGCTAGCTAGTTGACATAATCAGCTGACTTAAATCTTCAGCTAGCTAGGTAGCTAGCTGACTCATCTAGCTGACTTAACTCGTTAGCTAACTAGCTAGTTAACCTACTCAACCAGCTGAGCCAACCCTTTTACTAACTTGCTAGTTAGCTGACTCAACCAACTGACTTAATACTTTAGTTAACTAGCTAACTCCCTGACTCAATCTGCTAACTTAAACCGTTAGTTAACTAGCTAGTTAACTGTCTTAACTGGCTGACAATATTAGAAAACTGACTTAGCTAGCTGACTTAACTGGTAGACTTCCTAGATAGCTAGCAAACTTAACTATGTGAATTAAAGAGTTAGCTGACTATTTGACTAGCTATATAACTAGCTAACTGAATTAATTAGCTAACTAGTCTGGAAGCAGACTTAAACAGCTGACTTAAAGTTAGCTAACAAGTGAGCTAGCTAATTTTGCTAGCTGTCTTACCTAGCTAGCTGGTTAGCTAGCAGACTTAGCTAATTAATTTAACTAGTTGGCTAACGAGAGAGTTAGCTGATTTAAAAATTTGGTTAATGAGCTAGCAAACTGTTTTAACTAGTTCGTAAATGAGATATCTCACTCAATTAACTAGTAGGTTAACAAGTTAACTAGGTGACAACTTTTTGACTGACGAGTCGGCCAACTTGTTATCTGGTTTAAGATGTTGGCTGACTACTCGGCCGATTTGCTGCCATATAAATTTGGCCATATAGACGGCCAACTATTTAGCTGGGTTAACTTGTTGACTGATGAGTTGCCCCACTAATAAGTTCTGTTAACTAGTTGGCTGACTAATTTGCTGCCCTAACTAGTTGCTCGAGTAGTTGGCTGACTAGTTAGCTGACCTAACTAGTCGACCAATTACTTAGCTGACTTAAATTGTTGACTGACATTTGGCCTAATAGTCGGACGATTGTTTAACTAATGTAACTAGTTGGGTTGGCTAGTAAGCCGACCGGTAAGCTGACTTAACTAGTCAGTCAGCGAGTGAGCTGACAGGTTAGCTGAGTTAACTAGTCGACCAGCGAGTGAGCCAATTGGTCAGCTGAATTAACTAGTTCATTGGTGAGTGAGCCGATTGGTCAGCTGTCTTAACTACTCGGTCAGTAGGAGAATAGAATGGTCAGCTGACTTAACTAGTCGGACAGAGTGGGAGATGAGTGGTCAGCTGAATTTAGTCAGCTGGAGAGTGAGCCGACTGGTCAGACTTACCTAGTCGGCCAGTGAGTGAGCTGACCAATGAGCCTACTTAACACATCGACTGGTGAGTGAGCTGATGCGTGAGCTGCTTTAACTATTCAGCTGGTGAGTCGATCTGTGAGCTGAATTAACTAGTCAATTGGCGAGCAAGTCAACTAGTTCGCTAACCTGTTGACCTGCGAGCGAGTCGACAAGGTAGTTGACCTGTTGACTGGCAAGCGAGCTGACTAGTTTGCTGACCGATTGGCAGGCGAGCGAGCCGAATATTTAGCTGACCTGATGGAAAGCAAGTGAGCCCACTAGTTAGCTGACCAGGTAGTTGCTAGCCAACTAGTTAGCCAAGTAACTAGCTGGTTTGCTAGCTGACTTAACTAGCTAGCTGACTAGCTAGCTGGCTATCTAGCTGATATAACTAGCTAGCAAACAAGCTATCTAGCTGTCTAACAAGCTGACTTAATTAGGTAGCTAACTGGCTAGTTAGCTGTCTAGCTGACTTATTTAGCTGACTAGCTAGTTGACTCAACTAGCTATTTGACAAGCAACATGACTAGCTAGCTGACTTAACTAGCTAGCTGAATGGTTAACTGATTTGCTAGTTGACTTAACTAGCTAGCTGGCTAACTAGCTGACTTAACTAGCTGACTAGCTAGCTGGCTGGCTACCTGGCCAGTCAGCTAACTTAACTAGCTAGTTACCTTGTTGGCTAGACTGCTAGCCAGGAGTCTTAACTAGCTAGCTACCTGACTTCCTAGCTGGCTAGGCAGCAGGCTAGCTAGCTAGTGGACTGGCCACCTGGCTAGCCAGCCAGCCTAAATAGCCAGCTTGGGTAGCCAGCTGGCTAACTAGCTAAGTCAGCTACTTGTGCCTGCTTGCCAGCTGGTTAATTCAGCTGGCCATCCAGCTGGCTAGCTAATTAAGTCAGATAGTTAAGTCAGTTGACCAGCCACCTTGCTAGATAGGTAGCTATTTAGTTAAATCAGCTGGTTAGGCAGCTGTCTATGAGGGTAGCTATCTAGTTAAGTCAGCTGGCTAGTCAGCTGGGTAGCTAGTTAGTCACCTAATTAAGTCAGTGCACTGTCCAGCTGGTTAGCTAGGTAGTTAGTATTTAAAGTCAGCTGGCAAGCCAGCAGGCAATGTAGGTAGGTAGCTAGTTAAGTCAGTTGGCTATTTATTAGGTTATCTAGTTATACCAGCTAGTTAAGTCAGCTTGCTATCCAGCTTTCTAGCTAGGCAGATAGCTAGTTAAGTTTGGTGGCTAGCCAGCTGACTACTTCATTAAGTCAGCTAGTTAAGACAGCTGGGCTAGGCTGCTGACTAGCTAGGTAGCTAGGCAATTTAGTCAGCTGGCTCTCCAGATATCCAGCTAGTTTAATCAGCTAGTTTACTTAGCTGGCTAACCAGATGGGTAGCTAGCTAAGTCAGTACGTTAAGTCAGTTGTCAAGTCAGCTGGCTAGTTTGTTAAAAAGCTACTTAAGTCAGATAGGCAGCCATCTGATTCGCTAGATATTTCAGCTACTGAAGTCAGTCAGATATGTCAGTGAGCTAGCTAGTTAAGTCACCTAGTTAAGTAAACTAGCTATATGATAGCTAGCTATGTACCTAGCAAGTGAAATCCGCTAGTTATGTCAGCAGGCTAGGTAGGTATCTACATAGTTAAGTCAGCTACTTAAGTCAGCAGCATAGCTAGTTATGTCAGTTAGTTATTTCAGGTGGCTAGCCAGCTGCCTAAAATGATAGCTGGCTAGATAAGTCTGCTGGCTAGCCAGCTGGCTAATTCTTGACATCAGCTGGTTAAGTCAGCTGGTTAAGTCAGCGTGATACATAGGTAGCTAGCTAGTTAAGTAAGCTGGCTAGCCACCTGGCTATCTAGTGATGTCAGCTAGTTAAGTCAGCTGGCTAGCCAGTTGTCTAAAGAGTTAAGTCATCCAGTTGAGTCAGCTGGCTAGCCAGCTGCTTAGCTGGTTAAGTAAGCTAGTTAGTTCATGTGGCTAGCCATCTGGCTAGCAAGGTAGCCAACTAGTTAAGTCAGCTGTCTAGCCAGCTGTCTAGCTTGTTACATCAGCTAGTTAAGTCAACTGGCTAGCCACCTGGCTAGGTAGGTAGCTAAGTAATTAAGTCAGCTGTCTAGCCCACTGGCTAGCTAGTTAAGTCAGCTAGTTAAGAGTGCTGGCTTGCTGCCTGGCTAGCTAGTTAAGCCAACTGGCTAACTAGGTAAGCCAGCTGGCTAGTCAGATGGCTATCTACTTAAGTCAGCTAGTTAAGTTAGCTGGTTCACCGGCTGGCAAGCTCGGTGCCTGCAATTTAAGAACGCTGTTTAATAGGTTGTTCAGATAGGTAGCCATATAATTAAGCCGGCTGGCTAGCCAGCTGACAAGCAGGGAGCCTGGCTAGTTAAGCCAGCTGGCTATCAGACTGTCCAGCAAGCTGGCTTCCTATTTAATTCAGCTAGCTAGCCAGTTGGCCAACCTTCTAGTTACCTAGTCATCTGCCTAGCCAACTAGCCAGCAAGGTAGCTAGCTAGTTAAGCCAGGTGGCTAGCCATCTGGCCAACCAGGTAGCTAGCCAGTTAAGTCTTCTGGCTAGCCAACTAGCCAGCCAACTAGATAGTCAGCTAGTTAAGTCAGCAAGCTAGGCAGCTAGCTTGTTAAGTCAACTAGCAAGTCAGCGAACTATTCAGCTAGCTAGTTAAGACAGCTAGATAGTCAGGATGTTTGTCAGCTAACTATTTAAGTCAGCTACCTAGTCAACTAACTAATCAGCTAGATAGTTAAGTCAGCAAGCCAGCTCTCTAGCCAGTTAGCTAGCAAGTTAAGTCAGCTAGATAGACAGCTAGATAGTTTGTTTGCTTGCTAGTTATGTCAGCCACATAGCCAGTTAGCTAGTCAGCTATCTAGTTAAGTCAGCTAGCAAATCAGCTAGTTACTTAGCTAACTAGTGGGCTAGCAACTCAGCAAGCCGGTCAGCTAACTAGTTGCCTCACTCACTTTCTGTCAGGTCAGCTAACCAGTCTGCCCGCTCACCTGCCAGCCGGTCAGCAAACTACTCGGCTCACTCACCAGCAAAAAGTTCAACTAACTCATCAGCTTGCTTGCAAGCCAACAGGACAGCTAACTAGTTGGCTTCCTCACCAGTCAACTACTTAAGTCAGCTCACCAATGGCACTCATGCTGGCCGACTAGTTAAGGCATCTCACCCATCGACTCACTTGATGGCCAACTAGTTAATTCGGCTCACTGGTCTGTTCACTCACTGGTCAACTAGTTAAGTCTTCTAACCAGTCAGCTCACTCACCGGCAGGTTAGTTGTCAGCTGACCAGTTTGCTCACTCACTGGCCAACTACTTAAGTCAGCTTACCAGTCGGCTCACTTGCTTCCCGACTTGTTAAGTCACCTGACTAGTCGGCTCTCTAACCACCATTAGTTAAGTTAGGTCACATGTTGCCTCATGCGCTTGCCGACTAGGTAAGTCAGGTAACCGATCCACCAACTAGTTGTCCAAGTAGTAAAGTAAGCTAAACTGTCATCCGACTAGTCGACCAAGTTGTCAGCTGACAAGTTAACAAAACTAATTTGCCAGCTGACTAGGTAGGTCAGATAACATGACCTAATAGTCAGCCGAATAGTTAGGACAGTAAATGAGTATGCAACTAGTTAACATTGCTAACTAGTGGGCCAGCTCGTCAGTCATCTTGTTAACACAGTTAACTAGGAGGTCGACTAGTCAGCCGACTTTTAAGCCAGCTAAAAAGTCGGGCGAGTAGGCAGCCAATGTGTTAAACAATCTAAGTAGTTGGCTGGCTCGTCAGTTCACAAGTTAATTCACCTGGCTAACTCGTTAACCAGCTAGTTAAGTTGGCTAGTTAACTCATTTAATAATTTGTTAAAACAGTTAACTAACTCATTAACCAACTCATTAAGTCAGCTAGTTATCTCGTTAGCTAACTAGTTAAATCAGCTAGCTAACCAGCTAGCTAGCTAAGTAAGCAAGCTAAGTCAGCTAGCTCACTCTTTAGCTATTTAAGTCACCTACTTAAGTCTGCTACTTAACTAGTTAGATAATTATAAAAGCAGCTAGTTATTCAGCTAGTTAAATAGTTAGCTATTTAATTCAGGTAGTTAAGTCAGGTAGCTAACTTGTTAAGTTGACCAGTTAAGTCAACTAGCTAAGTAAAGTCAGATAGCTAAGTCAGCTACTTAAGTCAGCTTTCTAATTTAGTCAGATGATTAAGACATTTAACTAGCTACTTAGCTAATGGGTTAAGTTAGCAGGTTGAATGAGGTAGTTAGCTAGTTAACTAATGGGTTAAGCCAGCTGGTTGAGTCAGCTAGCTAGCTAGTTAGCAAATGGGTTGTGTCAGCTAGTTGAGTAGGCAAGCTAGCCAGTTAGCAAACGAACTAAGTCCGCTGGTTGAGTCAGCTAGCTAGCTCTTTAGATAATGAGTTAAGTCAGAGGATTAAGTCAGGTAGCAAGCACGTTAAATAATGAGTAAGTTTACTAGTTAGATAGCAGGTTAAGTCAGCAAGCTAGCTAGGCCGCTAATGATTTAAGTCAGCTTGTTAGCTAGGTAGCTGGCTGGTTAGATAACTATTTAAGTTAGCTGGCAGCTAGGTACCTAGGTAGTTAGCTAACTATATAAGCCAGATGGCCAGCTGGGTAGCTACCTAGTTAATTCAGCTAGTTAAGTCAGCTGGCTAACCAGGAGGCTAGATAGGTAGTGAGCTAGTTAAGTCAGATGGCTAGCGAGCTGGCTAGCGAGCTGGCAAGCTGATTAATTCAGCCAGTTAAGAGAGCTGTCTAGTCAACTGGCCATGTATGTAGCTAGCTAGTTAAGTCATCTAGATAGCTACCTGACTAGCTAGTGATGTCAGCATGTTAAGTCAGCTGGCTAGACAACCGTCTAGTTGGTTAAGTCAGATAATTTAGTCAACTGGCTAACCAGCTGGCTAAGCAGGTAGGTAGCTAGATATGTCAGCTTGCTAGCCAGCAGGCTAGCTATTCACGTCAGATAGTTGTCAGCTGGCTAGCCTGCAGGCTATGTAGGTATCTAGGTAATTAAGTGAGCTGTTTTGCCAGCTTGCCATCTTAAGTCAGCTGGGTAAGTCAGTTGGCTAGCCAGCTGTCTAGATAGGTAGCCAGCTAGTTAAGTCACATGGCTAACCAGCTGACTAACTGGTTGAGTCAGTTAGTTAAGTCAGCTGGCAAGCTGCTACCTAGATAGTTAAGACACCTCGTTAAGTCTGTTGGCTATCTAGTTGGTTGGCTAGTTAAAAATCTAGTTAAAAAATCAGATGGCTAGCCATATGGTTAGCTAGTTATTTCTGATAGTTAAGTCGGCTGGTTACCTAGGAATCTAACTATATATGTCAGCTTGTTATGTCAGCTAGGTATCTCGTTAAGTCAGCTAGCTAAACCAGCTGGCGAGATAGGTATCTAGGTGGTTAAGTCAGCAAGTTAAGTTAGCTTGCTAGCTAGCTAAGTCACCTAGTTAAGTCAACTGACTAGACAGCAGGCTAGCTGGGTAGCTAGATAATTATGTCAGCAGTCTATACCACTGGCTAGCTAGTTAAGTCACCTAGTTAAGTCAGTTGGCTATCCAGCTGGCTAGCAAAATAGGTTGCTAATTAACTCAGCTCGCTTGACAGCTGGCTAGCTATTTAAGTCACCTAGTTTAGTCAGCTGGATAGCCAAGAGGTTAACTTTATAGCAAGCAAGTTAATTCAGCTGACTAGCAAGCAGGCCAGCTATTTATGTCAGCTAGTTAAGTCATCTGGCTAGCCAGTTTATTAGCTAAGTAGTGAACTAGTTATTTCAGTTGGGTATCCAGCTTTCTAGGTAATTAAGTCAGTTAGTTAAGTCAGCTGGCTAGCCAGCTAGCTAGTTATATAGAGAGTTAGTTAAGTCAGCTGGCTAGCCAGTTGGCTAATTATTAAGACAGCTAGTTGAGTCAGTTGGTTTGCCAGTTGGCTAGCAGGTTAAGTCAACTAGTTAATTCAGCTGGGTTCCCAGCAGGCTAGCTGGTGGCAAGCTAGTTATATCAGCTGGCTAGCCAGCTGGCTAGAAAGTTAAGACAGCTATTTAATTCAGCTGGCTTCCCAGCTAGCTAGTTAGGTAGACAGCTAGTTAAGTCAGCTGGCTAGCCAGCTGGCTAACTGGTTAAGTCAGCTAGTTAATTCAGCTGGGCAGCCAGCAGGTCTAGTTACATAAGTCAGCTAGTTAATTCAGCTGGCCAGCCAGTGGCGAGTAGGATAAGTAAGCTAGTTAAGTCAGCTGCCCAGCTAGCTGGCTAGCTAGGTAGTTTGCTAGTTATGTCAGCTAGTTAAGTCATCTGGCTATCTAGGTAGCTAGCTAGTTAAGACATTTAGATAAGTCAGCTGTCTAGCCAGCAGCAAAACAGCGTATCTAGCTAGTGAAAACAGTTGACTAGCTAGTTAATTCATGCAGTTAAGTCAGCTCCTGGCCAGCATGTTAGCTAGGTAGTTAGGTAATTAACTCGGCTGGCATGCCAGCTAGCTATGTAGGTAGGTAGCTAGTTATGTGAGCTGGCTAGCCATGAGGCTATCTTGATATGTCACCTAGTTAAGTCACCGGGTTATCCATCTGTCTAGCTAGGTAGCTAAGTAGTTAAGTTTGTTGGCTAGCCAGGTGGCTACTACATTAAGTCAGCTAGTTAAGTCAACTTGTTAGGATGCTGGCTAGTTAGGTAGCTAGGCAATTAAGTCAGTTGGCTAGTCAGTTGGTATTCTAGTTAAGTCAGCTTGTTTAGTCAGCTGGCTAACCGCTGGCTAGCTAGTTGTCAGCTCATTAAATCAGTTGTCTAGTCAGCTGACTAGCTACTAAAAAGCTAGTTACATCAGATGTGTAGACAGCTGGCACACTAGTTATTTCTGCTAGTTAAGTCAACTGGCTAGCTAGGTAGCTATCTATTTAATTCAGCTAGATATTTCAGCTAGCTAGGTAGTTAAGTCAGCTAATTAAGTCAGCTAGCTATATGATAGCTAGCGAGGGAGCTAGCTAGTTAAAACAGCTAGTTAAGTCAGCTGACTAGGTAGGTAGCTAGCTAGTTAAGTCAGCTATTAAGGTAAGCTGGCTAGCTAGTTATGTCACCTATTTAAGTCAGCTCACTGTCCAGCTGGTTAGCTAGGTAGTTAGGTAGTTAAATCTGCTAGCTAGCCAGTGGGCTATGTATGTAGGTAGCTAGTTAAGTCAGCTGACTAGCAATCAGAAGTGTACTTATGTCAGCTAGTTAAGTCAGCTGGCTATCCATCTGTCTGTCTACGTAGCTAGCTAGTTAAGTCTGCTGGCTAGCCAGCTGGCTACTTCGTTACGTCAGCTAGCTTAGTCAGCTGTCTAGCCTGATGGCTGTCTACGTAGCTAGGCAATTAAGTCAGCTGGCTATCCAGCTGGCTAGCTAGTTAAGTTAACTGG
>NW_007153885.1:0-812 GCF_000164805.1 Carlito syrichta | reverse complement strand
ACTAGCTAGCCAGCTTACCTTAATAGCTGACTTAACTAGCTAGCTACCTACCTAGTCAGGTGACTTAACTAGCTGTTTTAACTAGCTAGCTCCCTCGCTAGCTATCATATAGCTAGCTGACTTAATTAGCTGACTTAACTACCTAGCTAGCTGAAATATCTAGCTGAATTAAATAGATAGCTACCTAGCTAGCCAGTTGACTTAACTAGCAGAAATAACTAGTGTGCCAGCTGTCTACACATCTGATGTAACTAGCTTTTTAGTAGCTAGTCAGCTGACTAGACAACTGATTTAATGAGCTGACAACTAACTAGTCAGCTGGCTAGCCAGCTGACTAAACAAGCTGACTTAACTAGAATACCAGTTGACTAGCCAACTGACTTAATTGCCTAGCTACCTAACTAGTCAGCATCCTAGCAAGCTGACTTAACTAGCTGACTTAATGTAGTAGCCAGCTGGCTAGCCAACAAACTTAACTACTTAGCTACTTAGCTAGAAAGATGGATAACCCGGTGACTTAACTAGGTGACATATAAAGATAGCCTCATGGCTAGCCAGCTCACATAACTAGCTACCTACCTACATAGCTCGCTGGCATGCCAGCCGAGTTAATTACCTAACTACCTAGCTAACATGCTGGCCAGCGAGCTGACTTAACTGCATGAATTAACTAGCTAGTCAGCTGTTTTCACTAGTTAGATACGCTGTTTTGCTGCTGGCTAGACAGCTGACTTATCTAAATGTCTTAACTAGCTAGCTACCTAGATAGCCAGATGACTTAACTAGCTGACATAACTAGCAAACTACCTAGG
>NW_007153884.1:0-683 GCF_000164805.1 Carlito syrichta | reverse complement strand
CTTGCCACCTAGCTAGCCTGCTGGGAACCCAGCTGAATTAACTAGTTGACTTAACATGCTAGCCAACTGGCAAACCAACTGACTCAACTAGCTGTCTTAATAATTAGCCAACTGGCTAGCCAGCTGACTTAACTAACTCTCTATATAACTAGCTAGCTGGCTAGCCAGCTGACTTAACTAGCTGACTTAATTACCTAGAAAGCTGGATACTCAACTGAAATAACTAGTTCACTACTTAGCTAATAAACTGGCTAGCCAGATGACTTAACTAGCTGACATAAATAGCTGGCCTGCTTGCTAGTCAGCTGAATTAACTTGCTTGCTATAAAGTTAGCCTCTTGGCTATCCAGCTGACTAAACTAGGTGACTTAAATAGCTTTTCTGCTGTCAAGCGAGCTGAGTTAATTAGCAACCTGTTTTGCTAGCCAGCTGGATAGTCAACTGACTTAACTGGGTGACTTAACTAGCTAGCCAGTGGTATAGACTGCTGACATAATTATCTAGCTACCCAGTTAGCCTGCTGTCTAGTCAGTTGACTTAACTAGGTGACTTAGCTAGCTAGCAAGCTAACTTAACTTGCTGACTTAACCACCTAGATACCTATCTCGCCAGCTGGGTTTAGCTAGCTGACTTAACGAGATACCTAGCTGACATAACAGCTGACATATATAGTTAGATTCCTA
>NW_007153883.1:0-860 GCF_000164805.1 Carlito syrichta | reverse complement strand
CTTACTAACTCTCTATATAACTAGCTAGCTGGCTAGCCAGCTGACTTAACTAACTGACTTAATTACCTAGAAAGCTGGATACTCAACTGAAATAACTAGTTCACTACTTAGCTAATAAACTGGCTAGCCAGATGACTTAACTAGCTGACATAAATAGCTGGCCTGCTTGCTAGTCAGCTGAATTAACTTGCTTGCTATAAAGTTAGCCTCTTGGCTATCCAGCTGACTAAACTAGGTGACTTAAATAGCTAGCCAGCTGTCAAGCGAGCTGAGTTAATTAGCAACCTGTTTTGCTAGCCAGCTGGATAGTCAACTGACTTAACTGGGTGACTTAACTAGCTAGCCAGTGGTATAGACTGCTGACATAATTATCTAGCTACCCAGTTAGCCTGCTGTCTAGTCAGTTGACTTAACTAGGTGACTTAGCTAGCTAGCAAGCTAACTTAACTTGCTGACTTAACCACCTAGATACCTATCTCGCCAGCTGGTTTAGCTAGCTGACTTAACGAGATATCTAGCTGACATAACAAGCTGACATATATAGTTAGATTCCTAGGTAACCAGCCGACTTAACTATCAGAAATAGCTAGCTAACCATATGGCTAGCCATCTGATTTTTTAACTAGATTTTTAACTAGCCAACCAACTAGATAGCCAACAGACTTAACGAGGTGTCTTAACTATCTAGGTAGCAGCTTGCCAGCTGACTTAACTAACTGACTTAACCAGCTAGTCAGCTGGCTGGCCATGTGACTTAACTAGCTGGCTACCTATCTAGACAGCTGGCTAGCTAACTGACTTACCCAGCTGACTTAAGATGGCAGCTGGCAAAACAGCTCACTTAATTACCTAGATACCTA
>NW_007153882.1:0-1140 GCF_000164805.1 Carlito syrichta | reverse complement strand
CATAGCTACCTATCTAGCAAGGTGGCTGGTCAACTGACTTAACTATCTGACTTAATTAGCTAGCCAGCTGGATGGCCAGCTGAATTAACCAGCTGGCAAGCAGGCACAAGTAGCTGACTTAGCTAGTTAGCCAGCTGGCTACCCAAGCTGGCTATTTAGGCTGGCTGACTAGCCAGGTGGCCAGTCCACTAGCTAGCTAGCCTGCTGCCTAGCCAGCTAGGAAGTCAGGTAGCTAGCTAGTTAAGACTCCTGGCTAGCAGTCTAGCCAACAAGGTAACTAGCTAGTTAAGTTAGCTGACTGGCCAGGTAGCCAGCCAGCTAGCTAGTCAGCTAGTTAAGTCAGCTAGTTAGCCAGCTAGCTAGTTAAGTCAACTAGCAAATCAGTTAACCATTCAGCTAGCTAGTTAAGTCAGCTAGCTAGTCATGTTGCTTGTCAAATAGCTAGTTGAGTCAACTAGCTAGTCAGCTAAATAAGTCAGCTAGACAGCTAACTAGCCAGTTAGCTACCTAATTAAGTCATCTTGTTACACAGCTAGATAGCTTGTTTGCTAGCTAGTTATGTCAGCTAGATAGCCAGCTAGCTAGTCAGCTAGCTAGTTAAGTCAGCTAGCAAGCCAGCTAGTTACTTGGCTAACTAGTTGGCTAGCAACTCAACTAGCTGGTCAGCTAACTAGTGGGCTCACTTGCTTTCCATCAGGTCAGCTAAATATTTGGCTCACTCGCCTGCCAATCGGTCAGCAAACTAGTCAGCTCACTTGCCAGTCAACAGGTCAACTACCTTGTCGACTCGCTCGCAGGTCAACAGGTTAGCGAACTAGTTGGCTTGCTCGCCAATTGACTAGTTAATTCAGCTCACAGATTGACTCACTCACCAGCTGAATTGTTAAAGCAGCTCACGCATCAGCTCACTCACCAGTCGATGTGTTAAGTAGGCTCATTGGTCAGCTCACTCACTGGCCGACTAGGTAAGTCTGACCAGTCGGCTCACTCTCCAGCTGACTAAATTCAGCTGACCACTCATCTCCCACTCTGTCCGACTAGTTAAGTCAGTTGACCATTCTATTCTCCTACTGACCGAGTAGTTAAGACAGCTGACCTATCGGCTCACTCCCAGTGAACTAGTTAATTCAGCTGACCAAT
>NW_007153881.1:0-946 GCF_000164805.1 Carlito syrichta | reverse complement strand
TGGTGAATGTCCATTATGGAGGATGTCCAGTCACTGGTGCAATCATCACTGTGGAGAGCCATTCACTGGAAAACCCATCAGAGATAAGAGACAAATACTGGGGCACCCATCATAGAAGAAGCCTAGTCTTTAAGGTATCCATTATGATGAGGGTATTAGTCACAAAGAAGTTCCAGTCATTAGGTTTCACATCACAGACAAAAGCCAGTCACTGGGACACCCATAACAGAGGAGTTACAGTCACTGGAACACATAGAAATGGGTCAGGACCTGGAACACATATCACAGAACTCTCCTCACTTGGACACCCATCAGAGAGAAGAACTGTTGGGAACCGACCATGGAGGCCCACTGAGTATTAGGGATCTGGAAGGGCTGTTGACCCCGAGACCACTAGGATGCTGTTTGGGAGCTGTTGACCCTATTTTTCCCTCCTTTTTCACTTGGCACTGCAAACAGGAAAGGCTCTTGCTGGCTCTAGCGGAAAACCATGAGGACAAAACGTACACAGCTAAACTTGGGAGTCTATTATTCCCATTTTAAACGGTTTATGTTTTTTGCTTTTAAATAATTTAAGTTTAATTTTGTGTCACATTGAGAGGGCTTAATACAGGTCACAGGTTTTCTTGATGTGATTTTATAAATTTTTAGATATAGGTTTTAGGAAATAGTTTATATAGATTAAAAAAATTTAGATAACCACTTTATTATAAAAGTGTGATTTGCTTAGTTTGACTTAGGGGAGCCAGGGAAGTTTGAATTTTGCCAGCTAGTGTTAAGAAAATGTAACCATAACAGCAATTGTTTTATTTTTTATTTATTTTATTTTTTATTTTTTTGAGTTGGAGTCTCATTCTGTCGCCGAGACTGGAGTGCAGTGGCTGCTCCCAGCCACAGCAGCCTCGACTTGCTGGGCTCCAGCGATCTTTCCACCTCAGCCTTCCAA
>NW_007153880.1:0-488 GCF_000164805.1 Carlito syrichta | reverse complement strand
CCCAGCCACAGCAGCCTCGACTTGCTGGGCTCCAGCAATCCTTCCGCCTCAGCCTTCCAAGTAGCTTGAACTACAGCTGCGCGCTACCATGCCCGGCTAATTTTTTGATTTTTTTATTGTAGATTTTTTGAGTTGGAGTCTCACTCTGTTGCCCAGGCTAGAGTGCAGTGGCACACTGCTCACAGCCACCACAGCCTTGACCTGCTGGGCTCAGGTGATCTTTCCGTCTCAGCCTTCCAAGTAGCTGGGACCATAGGCATGTGCCACCATACACAGCTGATGATTTGATTTATGGTAGAGATGAGGCTCACCAAGTTGCCCAGGCGGGTCTTGAACCCGTGGGCTCAGGCAATCCACTCACCTCAGTCTCTCCAAGTGCGGGATTACAGGCTGAGCCACCGAGCCTGGCTGGCAGCCCCCTTTAAAATGCCCTTTATAGCCAAGTTCGGTGGCTCAGCCTGTAATCCCGCGCCTTTGGGAGGCCGAGG
>NW_007153879.1:0-2871 GCF_000164805.1 Carlito syrichta | reverse complement strand
TAACTATCTAGCTACCTAGCTATCCAGCTAGCTAGTGAGCTGAATTAACTAGGTGACATAACTAGATAGCTATTTGCTAGCCAGCAAATTTAACTAGTTAGCTACCCAGCTAGGCAGCTGACTTTACTAGCTGACTTAACTAGTTAGCTACCTAGCTAGCTTGCTGGCTTTACTAGCTGAAATAACTAGCTAGATACCTAGCTAGATATAGAGCTAGCTAGTTGACTTATCTAGCTAACTTCACAAGCCAGCTAGCTGACATTACTAGCTGACTTAATTAGCTAGCTACTTTGGTAGCCAACTGAAATAAATAGCTCATATAAGTAGCTAGCCAGCTGTCTAGCTGTCTAGCCGTCTGACTTAACAGCTTTTTAACTAACTTGCGATCTGGCTAGCCAACAGACTTAATGAGGTGACTTAAATAACTATCCAGGTTAGCCAGGTGACTTAACTAGTTGATTAACAAGCTAGGCAGCTCTCCAGCCAAGTGACTAAACTAGTTGAGTTAACTAGTTATCCAGCTGGCTAGCCAGCTGACTTAACTAGCTCTCTACCTCTCAAGTCACCTGGATAGCCAGCTGACATAACTAGCTGACCTAAATAGCTAGCCAGCTGGCTACCAAACTGACTTAACTAGGTCCCTACATAGTTAACCAGCTGGCTTAACCAGCTGTCTTAACTGGCTGACCTGCTTTCTAGCCAGGTGAATTAACAAGCTTGCTACACAGCTAGTCACTTGGTTTTCCAGCTGAATTACCTAGCCAGCTGTTTATCCAGCTGAATAAATAACAAGCTACCTAGTTAGAGAGCAGGCTAGTCAGTTGACTTAAATAGGTGACTTAACTATCAAGCCAGCTGGCTATACAGCTGACATAACTAGCTAGCAACATAGCTAGCAAGCTCGCTAGCCAGCTGACTTAACTAGCTGACTTAACTAGCTAGCCAGCTGGCTAGCAAGCTGACTTGATTACCTATCTTGCTAGCTAGCCAGCAGCCTCACCAGCTGACTTAACTAGCTGACTTAATGAAGTAGCCAGCTGGCTAGCCAGCAGACTTAACTAGCTAGCTTCCTAGCTAGACAGCTGGATAGCCAGCTGACTTAACTAGCTGACATAACTAGACACCGAATGGCTAGTGAGCTGACTTGACTAGCTACCTGTATACATAGCACGCTGGCTTGTCAGCTGACTTAACTACCTAAATACCTAGCTAACCTGCTGGTCAGTGAGCTGACTTAACTAGGTGGCTTAACTAGCTAGCAGGCTGGCTAGCCAACTGACTTTATCAGCTAGCTAACTAGTTAGCTTACTCGTTATCTAACATGTTTGCTAGGTTTCTTAATTATCTGCCTTAACTCCTTAGCTCACAAGCTAGCTAGCTGACTCAACCAGCTTACATAAATCGTTAGCTAACTATCTTCCTCTCTGACTCATCCAGCTGACTTACCTCGTTAGGTAACTAGTTAACTAGCCTACTCAACCATCTGACTCAACTCGTTTGCTAACTAGCTAGCTTGCTGACTCATCCTGCTGACAACCCTTCAGTTAACTAGTTAACTATCTGACTAAACCTGCTGACTTAACCCATTTGCTAACTAGCTAGCTAGCTTTCTTAAGCACCTGATTAAATTAGAAAGCTGTTTTAACTAGAAGACATAGCTAGCTGACTTAAGTACTTAGGTAGCTGACTTAACTGGCTGACAACTAGTTAGCTAACTGACTTAACTACCTGAATGAAATATGTAGCTAACTATTTAACTAGCTGAATAACTAGCTGACTTAACTAATTAGCTAACTAGTTATGTAGCAGATTTAAGTAGCTGACTTAAATAGCTAGCTAATTAGTGAGCTTGCAGACTTAGCTAGCTTACTTAGCTAGCCAGCTGTTTAGCTAGCAGACTTAGTTAGCTGACTTAACTAGTTGGCTAATCAGACAGCTACTGATTTATCGAGTTGATTAATGTTAGCTCACTGTTTTAGCTAGTTGGTAAACGAGTATATGAGCTGACTTGTCTAGTTGGTTAACAAGTTAACTAGGTGAAATAACTTGTTGTCTGGCTAGTTGGCTAACAAGTTCGCTGGTTTAACAGTGGCTGACTACTCGGTCGATATGTTAGCTGGCTTAACATGTTGACCAATTAGTCAGCCAACTAATTAGCTGGGTCAACTAGTGAATGACGAGTTTGCCCACTAGTTAGCTAGGTTAACTAGTTGTCTTGCTGTTTTGCTGAACTAACTAGTCATCTGACTAGTTGGCAATCAAGTTAGCTGTACTAACTAGTCGACTGACTAGTTAGCTGAGCTAATATATCAACTGACAAGGTGGCCGATTAGTCGGCTGATTGGTTAGCTGACTGAACTAGTTGGCTGGCTAGTAGGCTGACCAGTTAGCTGACTTAACTAGTCCACCTGTGATTGAGCCTTTTGAGCTGAATTAACTAGACGTCTGGTGAGTGATCCGACTTGTCAACTGACTTAATTAGTTGGCCAGCAAGTGAGTTGACTTGTAAGCTGACTTAACTAGTCAGCCAGCGATTGATCCTACTGGTCAGCTGAATTAAGTCAGCTGGTGTGTGAGTCAATAGCTCAGAGGACTTAAGTAGTCGACCAGATATGGAGCCAACTGGTGATCCAACTTAACTAGTCGGCTGGACAGTGAGCTGATAGGTGAGCTGCCTTAACTTGTCAACTGGCGAGCGAGTCAACCCATGATCTGACTTAACTAGTAGGCTGGTGAGGAACCCGATTAGTTAGCTGAGTTGTCCTGCAAGTGAGCTGACAAGTTTGTTGACCTGTTGGCTGGTGAGCGAGCCAACTAGTTTACTGACAGGTTGGCATGCGAGTGAGCTGACTAGTTAGCTGACCTAATGGA
>NW_007153878.1:0-1146 GCF_000164805.1 Carlito syrichta | reverse complement strand
CTTTTCATTAGTGGCTGCATCAACTTATATTCCTGCCAATGGTATGTATACAAGGGTTGCTTTTTCTCCACACCCTCAACACTATTGCCTCATCTTTTTGATAATAGCCAGATGTGAGGTGACATCTGCTGTGGTTTTTATTTGTATCTTCCTGATGATTAGTGATATTGAGCACCTTTTTGTCTATTTTTTAATTGTTTGGTATTTTGCTTTTTGTTTTATTTTTGCTATTGACTTGTGTGTGTTTCTTATATATTTTGGATATTAATCTCTCTAGATATATTGTTTGCAAATATTTTTTATCAATCCATATATTGCCTTTTCATTTTTGTTGTTTCCTTTTTTGTGCAGAAGTTTTTTAGTTTTATATACTTTCACTTGCTTATTTCTTGCTTTGGTTGCCCATGCTTTTGGTGTCCTATCTAAAAAGTTATTGCCAAGATCAAGGAGATTTTCCAATTTTATTCTATCCTCCTAGATTTCTTTACATATATAGAAGCCAGACAAGTTCACAGGGGACCAACCTTCTACCAAAGATCTAAATACTACTACTTTTATATCCTATACCTGAAGCTCTCTGACTTGGACTCATGGAGGGAAAAACCAGACCAGCTATCCCTGCCTGGATTGCCCACAGGTCAAGACTTGATTACTAGCCCAGCATTTGTTTTGCTAGAGAGGCAGTTGGATTAGAGTTGGAAGTGCTAGCAAATCACAAAGCTATAGATTAAAACCATTTCCTGAGTGAAGGGAGTGGCGATTGAGTTAGAGAAGCTGACAGATGTAAAGAGGCAAGATAGACAGTGTTTAACAGAAATTGTAGGTTGAGAGTGGGTGGAAGAATTAAAAATAATCAAAGACCTCTACTTTGGAAAATTAGGTGCTGAATGTAATCAAGAAATAAACTTTTAATCTACTAAACTCTCATTACATCTAGGAGCCATTGCTATCAAATTTTCTGTGGCTCACATTTTGTTCAAACTACACATCTTCTTTGAAGGGATAAATTAACTCTAATGATTGCCATGAAGAGAAAAAAATATTTAAAAGTTCTTTCACCCACATGTGTACATATGGTCAGGATCACCCTGAACCCAGTGTGTAAATGTGCCCCTAACATCACTCCTATCATCGTGTTGCCTATTT
>NW_007153877.1:0-795 GCF_000164805.1 Carlito syrichta | reverse complement strand
TAATTATTTACTGGGGGTATACAAGTTTTGGGCTTTATAAACTATGCATCACAAGACCACCATGAGATCTGCAATTTCCAAGCAAACAATTCGAATTCCATGATGCCTGTCGTGCTTACATTAAGGTCACAGGTGCACAATTTTAATACAAATCGTTCAAAGTGTTTTCTATAATGTTTAATGAATCATTTATATTATACTCTTTGTTTTATACCCTGATTAATACAAAAAACTTTTCTAAGTTAACTCTAGGTTTAATCCAAGTTTACTGACTCCCAATATTTTTAATGATTAATATTATCAACTTAACACTATACTATAATCTATAAGTTTAGTTAAATGACTTAACTGTCAGTTATACTATTAACCTATTATGATTTAACGTAATGCCTTATAACTCAGTTAAAACTTATTCTTAAACTACAAAACTTTACTATAATTCATATGTTTCATATGTCTAAACTTTAATTTTTATATGATCTAGTGATTGGACTTTAATATTATGCTATATCCTATTAAGCTAATACCTCATCATTAATTCTTTTATAAATTGTATAGTAATTATTATATTTGAATAATGTAGCAAACGGAAACAAAACAGCAAGCATAAATTTACGCAACTATGAGTGTATATGTATATATTTTATCCTAACAAGTCTACTCTAAAAATCAAATAGTAGCTGTCACACTTTGAACAAGGAAATGCATGGCTGCCAAGATGGCGGCCATGGGCTGAAGCAGACAGAGTTTCGGTAATTAACAAAACAAAAGAAAACGTTCTGCCTGGCTAGGGAA
>NW_007153876.1:0-412 GCF_000164805.1 Carlito syrichta | reverse complement strand
AACAGAAAAAACAAACACACACACACACACACACACACACACACACACACACACACACACACGTTCAACCCAAAATGAAAAGAGAAGAAAAAGAGAAAGAAAAAAAGAGAGAAGAAGAAGAAAAAAAGAAATTCAGTTGAACCCTCACACATGTATTCATGCTCACTTTGAAATATAAAAAACAATAACAAAAAAAACCTGAAAGATGAACACTCAATTGTTCATGTACACACATAAACAGAAAACAAAAAAAGTAAGATGAAAGAAAGAAAAAAAAGAAGAAATAAAAAAAGAGATGAAAGGGGATGCAGATTGAACCCTCACATACACATTCAAGCACAAAGAAAAAATGGAAAAAAAAATTAATAGACAAAAAAAAAATCCTGCCCTTTTGTGGCAGATTCTGTAATTG
>NW_007153875.1:0-458 GCF_000164805.1 Carlito syrichta | reverse complement strand
AGTAAGGAGCCGGGCTCGGTGGCTGAGCTTGTAATCCCACGCCTTTGGGAGGCTGAGGTGAGTGGATTGCCTGAGCCCGCGGGTTCGAGACCCGCCTGGGCAGCAAGACCTCATCTCTACAATAAATAAAAAAATCAGTCGGGTGTGGTAGCACGCGCCTGTAATTCCGGCTACTCGGAAGGCGGAGGCGGAAGGATCGCCGGAGCCCAGCAGGTCGAGGCTGCGGTGGCCGGGAGCGGCCACTGCACTCCAGTCGGGGCGACCGATTGAGACTCCGACTCAAACAAACAAACAAACAAACAAAAAATCAGTAAGGAGATCCGGAACCTCAATGTAACTTTGGAAACAAATGGACTTAATTGATACCTACAGAACACTCCATTGAAAGAACAGAATACACATTCTTCTCATCACCGCATGGAACGTATTCTAAGACTGACCACATAATTGGCCATAAA
>NW_007153874.1:0-833 GCF_000164805.1 Carlito syrichta | reverse complement strand
CGGATCATGCAGCTAGCAGATGAATGAAGGCTCAAACCATGGTGTTCTGTCTCCAGGTCCCAAGCTCTTTACAACAAATGAGGATGCACCTTCCCCCCTGCCCCACTGACTTCTAAAGCCATCTTGCCAAGTGACCACAGCTCACCCATCCCCCAGAACCAGGCCTGCCCCCATGGCTACCAACATCCACAGCAATGAGTAACAATTGGGCTCACAATGGAGAGCCATCTCAAACTTCCTTCTCTAGGCAACACAATTGTCATAGAGATGAGTGAAGAGAGGAGAAGTTGATCACCAGAGAAGCCTCTGTAGGGACAGAGGCTGTGCATACAGGAACTGAAGACCTTTCCCAGATACTCAGGATTCCCTCAAGAGTTCACAGAAAAACTCTGGTGATAAACACTTTGGACTGAGTCATGTGGATGGTTGAGCCCAGCTCTGCTGCCTCTATCACCTTAGATTAATTTTAACCTTCCTAAACCTCCAAAATGGTGAAGAAAAGATTAATGTCACAAGATATTTTTGAGCATCAGCTTAGATGGGTAAATAAAGTCCTTAGGATAGGACATCCGTAATGAAAGCTATCAATACTTGTAATTTGTGTAATAATATAGGGCCACTGCAATACTACATAATAAATATAAGAAAATTGTGTACCCCCAAAAAACATAGAGTAAGGAAACAAAATAGTTGCTTAAAGGAGCTTTGCAAATATTTGCTACTTTTCGTATCACTACACAAGTATCTTGTATAGGTCCTCTTCACCCTTCCTATGATTTTTTATAAATAATGAGGCAGGGAGCTTCACCCAGCATCATTCTTTTTGTTGTACC
>NW_007153873.1:0-1298 GCF_000164805.1 Carlito syrichta | reverse complement strand
GAGTGGTAGAGAATTTTTGGAAGTAATTGGACTAACACGCAGAAGCCTTGTTGGGTCTGATTTAAGACCTGCCCATGGAAGCAAGGGGTTAAGCCTGTTGAACATGCTCACCAGCTATTTTTAGGGGGCAGGTGGTAATCTAGGCTAGATACAGGCAGCGTAATGTTGCGTAGGGACTGAAACGCTGGTGCGGGGCGGCCTATGCATAATCCTTGGCCTGTTACCGACTGGAGAGTAAGTCCCTGGGTTGCTGGCTGCCATCTACAAGAATTGGGACTATGCTCGGTTGTATAGTTTCTCATTACTGCAATTCCTTTGTAATAGGGAGGCTGGATGTTATAGCATAACCAACATGACTGGGTGAGCTCTGGCCGGGTTGCATTAAGTAACAGGTAAGCTTGATTAGCAAGTGCCAGAGAGGATGTTGATCGGGACCCGATGGGTGTAGGGGAGGGTTAGGAATAACTGTAGTGACCCTGGTAGAGTAAGAGACCCTAGTGGGGTCTGAGGTGACTGCAGTGGTATCAGAACTGGTATAAGTCGCAGTCGAGAGTATTGGTGTAGTGGTTGTGGGCTTAGGTTTAACTTTTGGTTTAAGTTTAGGTGCTATAACAGGGTTGGGTCCCATATCAAGGGTTTTGGTTTTCTGACTGGGGGCCCGGATGGATAGTCTAATCATAAAGAAGTTACCTGAATTCTTCCATCCTGAGTGTATTGGGTCATATAACCGGATTCCCCATGTTTTTCCTATATCCCAACCTTGAGCTTTCTTCCCTTTCTCAGTGAAGCTTATAGTTACGGGATGCAGATTTCAAAAGTAAAGCAAGGTGACTGTTCAGAAATAGGGGTTAGTCTTTGCATCTTAATTAAATCATGGAATTTGGCAGGTTGCCATGTTATGTCTCCCGTGGAGACACAAGACCAGCTGGGGCAATAGTATTCAGTGGCATCTTTACAGGTTTTATCCTGATCATGGCCAGGGCATACATAGAAGTATTTGTATTTAGGAAACTGAGGAGTTGTAAGGGCCCGCCTTTTACACATGTAATGGATCTGGGTGGTGTGGGCACCTTTGGGGACTGTTTCAGGGTGGGAACATTTCCAGACATCTCTCGGGAAAAAGTCTTTTAAGTCCCCAGTTATAGTTGGAAACCAGGTTCTAGGAGGGGTTATGTTGGATGCCTGCCAAATGATGGTACCTGTGGTAAGATCTACGACCTTCCATGTTAAGTTCTGGGGCTGGTGTGGGTTTACTAGGGGTTTGGGATGTGGTTGGATTTCTGTGGCAGCATCAATTT
>NW_007153872.1:0-1322 GCF_000164805.1 Carlito syrichta | reverse complement strand
AGGGCATACATAGAAGTATTTGTATTTAGGAAACTGAGGAGTTGTAAGGGCCCGCCTTTTACACATGTAATGGATCTGGGTGGTGTGGGCACCTTTGGGGACTGTTTCAGGGTGGGAACATTTCCAGACATCTCTCGGGAAAAAGTCTTTTAAGTCCCCAGTTATAGTTGGAAACCAGGTTCTAGGAGGGGTTATGTTGGATGCCTGCCAAATGATGGTACCTGTGGTAAGATCTACGACCTTCCATGTTAAGTTCTGGGGCTGGTGTGGGTTTACTAGGGGTTTGGGTTGTGGTTGGATTTCTGTGGCAGCATCAATTTCCTCTTGGTATTTTGTATCCCAAATAGATTGTGGGTTGGCTATGGCATTACATAAGAAACATGATATATATATTATTAGTCTTAGGGGGATAAGTGAGAGCGGCGCACTCTTAGCTTTAGAGGATTGTCCTTGTCCAGTACGCTTTCCCATTCTGGGACGTAGTCCTTTAACACTGCGAAGGGGTCTGCCAGTCAGACGTGTGTGTAGTGGACTCATGGGACGATCCCGTCCACTTTGAGTGTGGTGGGTGTTGTTAGGATGATGACGTAGGGTCCTTACCAATGTAGCTGGAGTGTCTGGTGCTGATGTCTGCGGATGTACACCCAATCTCCTGGCCGGTAGCGATGTGGATTCAGAGGCAGCCCATTTTCGTAGAGGGCCTTTAGTGCAGGTCACACTTGTTCATGTGTCCTTTGCAGTGCTTTTAAGGAAAAAAGGAGTTGCTGATCATCAAATTCAACAAGTACCTCAGGTTTTAAATTTGGAATAATAGGTGGTGGAACACCGAATATGATTTCAAAAGGGGTGAGGCCCATTTTATAGGGGGAATTGTGTACCCTATAGAGGGTGAAGGGGAGGAGAGCCACCCAGTCACCGTCAGTCTCCAGGGTTAGTTTAGTTAGGGTCTCTTTTAATGTTCTATTCATACGTTCTACCTGTCCTGAACTTTGGGGTCTATATGCACAATGTAACTTCCAATCTGCCCCAAGAACCTGAGCTAGCCCCTATGTTACCTTAGAGATGAAGCCTGGTCCGTTGTGTGAACCTATCTGGATAGGGAAGCCATACCTTGGCATGATGTCTTCTAGGAGCTTCTTGGCCACTACTTGTGCTGTCTCATGTTTAGTAGGAAACCCTCAGTCCAGCCTGAAAAGGTATCTATAAACACCAGTAAATACTTGTAACCATACTTCCCAGGTTTTACCTCTGTGAAGTCCACTTCCCAGTATGCTCCTGGCTGGTCTCCTCTAAGTCTGGTTCCTGGGTTAGATCTGTGTGTG
>NW_007153871.1:0-954 GCF_000164805.1 Carlito syrichta | reverse complement strand
CAGAGACTGGCATCAGGAGACCCAGGTCACAGTCTCTCCTCTGTCTCTAATTAGTCAATCCTTAACTACTCTAGCTTTAGTTTCTTTATCTATACAACAATAAGTTGGTTTAGATCAAGAGTCAGAAGTTCAAATACCTACATGGGCAGGGCAGGTGACAGAAGCATAAAAGCTTACATCATGGTATATCACAGCATCACCACTTATTTGCTTCACAGTCGCAAAAACAACTGTGTTGAAATTTCACTCTCTTTTATATATCATTAAGCTTTTCATCAGGTATCTTTTCACATACCAGTCATTCAGTCATGGTTCTTTTTATGGTTTGTTTTCCTAATGGAGGATTATGCTGTATTCTTTTGCTACAGATGCATTTTGTCGGTATATCCAGAAATCCTCTTTATCTTCTGAAAAAGCAAGTCTGACTCACATTTTCCTGGACATGTGGATCTCTCAGTCTTTGTTTCCATTTTTTATTTCTCAAAAGTACATGGATATGGGGACATATTTAGTTTTTATTCTATGACTGGAAAAGCAACAGTATTGATGAAATAATACTTGGTAGGTGGCACTCAGTCAAAGTAGGAGGAGTTACAGAGAGGGGTGCGTAGTGTGGTCAATGGCAAACTCATGTGAAAATGAAGAAAACACCTGCCCCTGCTGCGGCAGATAATGGTCTCTTAATACCATTTGATTTGGGGCCTCTGAGAATAGAGTTCACATAGGAATGTGTTTTCTGAAGTTTTTGCAAGAAAAGCTGTACATCCTTATTATTTTTTATTTTACATGTTAGCAACTACATTTAAATCTAAGCAAATATCAATAGTATCAATATGTAGCATCAATGGTTCAAACTAGCCATGAGAAAACTGTGGATTAGATGCCCACAAAGTTTTGAGACATTAGGGTCACATGATCTCAAAGTAGTCCCTTTCTCATAAATATATATATTTA
>NW_007153870.1:0-745 GCF_000164805.1 Carlito syrichta | reverse complement strand
ATATCATTAAGCTTTTCATCAGGTATCTTTTCACATACCATTCATTCAGTCATGGTTCTTTTTATGGTTTGTTTTCCTAATGGAGGATTATGCTGTATTCTTTTGCTACAGATGCACTTTGTCGGTATATCCAGAAATCCTCTTTATCTTCTGAAAAAGCAAGTCTGACTCACATTTTCCTGGACATGTGGATCTCTCAGTCTTTGTTTCCATTTTTTATTTCTCAAAAGTACATGGATATGGGGACATATTTAGTTTTTATTCTATGACTGGAAAAGCAACAGTATTGATGAAATAATACTTGGTAGGTGGCACTCAGTCAAAGTAGGAGGAGTTACAGAGAGGGGTGCGTAGTGTGGTCAATGGCAAACTCATGTGAAAATGAAGAAAACACCTGCCCCTGCTGCGGCAGATAATGGTCTCTTAATACCATTTGATTTGGGGCCTCTGAGAATAGAGTTCACATAGGAATGTGTTTTCTGAAGTTTTTGCAAGAAAAGCTGTACATCCTTATTATTTTTTATTTTACATGTTAGCAACTACATTTAAATCTAAGCAAATATCAATAGTATCAATATGTAGCATCAATGGTTCAAACTAGCCATGAGAAAACTGTGGATTAGATGCCCACAAAGTTTTGAGACATTAGGGTCACATGATCTCAAAGTAGTCCCTTTCTCATAAATATATATATTTAATTATTTATTTATATGTACTGGGTGCAGTGATTCATGTCTGTAATCTC
>NW_007153869.1:0-657 GCF_000164805.1 Carlito syrichta | reverse complement strand
TAAGTGTCCATATCATTAACAAAAATAGTATCAGACTTATTTTATATAATTTATTTATTTATTATTTTTTAGTTGGAGTCTCACTCTGTTACCCAGACTGGAGTGCAGTGTCCGCTCCTGGCCACTACAGCCTCAACCTGCTGGGCTCTGGCGATCCTTCTGCCTCGGCCTTACAAGTAGCTGGAACTACAGGCGCACCCTACCACACCCAGCTAATATTTTTAAAAATTTATTGTAGAGATGAGGTCTCACCAAGTAGCCCAGGCGGGTCTTGAACCTGCGGGCTCGGGCAAGCCACTCACCTCAGCCTCCCAAAACGCTGGGATTACAGGCTGAGCCACCGAGTCCAGCCTAATATCAGACTTTAAATGACACAAAAGAAATTATGTATTTGAGATCAACTGTCCAACAGCAACACATCTGAACCAAGATCACAAGACTCTCCAACTTTAAGATGCACCCTCATGTTACAACACCTTTATTCAAGACCCGTGGGCAAGTGTCATCAGAAACTCTTAACTAAAGACAAGACAGGAGTAGGAGGATGAGAATACTGAGGGGTGGAGGAGTGAAGAATGCACTTGACTACACAGACTGTCCTCACAGTCCCTATTTAATATGGAAAAAGCCCTGGTGTTGTGCTGTGGTTTCCCTGTA
>NW_007153868.1:0-653 GCF_000164805.1 Carlito syrichta | reverse complement strand
GGATTCTGGTTACATTTTAATAAGTCGTACTAAATATTTAACAACTGCAAAACCATCGGCTCTTCTACAAATAAAGTACAAACGGAAATTTAAGGATTATCAAGTTCATCTTAAGACCAAAATCACACCCAAACACGGCAATATGATAATTTTTTCCGGGAATCTGGCCTTAATTGTCCCGAGGAACTTAAGGGATTTGCACTACCAGATACCCGATTACAACTGTCAAGAGGAACAGAATGTTGTTGGAGTCCTGAAATGACTGATTCATTATACCCACAAGCTAAATATCTCTGAAACATGAGACGAGCTCGAAGCCTTGATTCTTGTTTATACCGCAGCAAGACGTCCTGAGAATTTTTCGGAATGTGGACTAGTGTATCACAGATTCCTTATTCTTCTTTACCGAGGGGAAGAGTAATGTCCGGTATATGAGGACACCCTTTCCCCAAAATCCTGTTTGGAAACCCTGATTCTTGTCTTCCCTTTAGCAAGATGTCATGTAGATATTGTGACGGAGGAACCGTGTAAAAGAACTTTCTTAGTTCTCCTTAGCTAGAGATCATACAGATTCTGCATATGAGGACTGCTATCACCTATGTTCCAGCTTTTAAACCCTGATTCTTGTTTTGCCCACAGCAGATGGCCTGTGA
>NW_007153867.1:0-768 GCF_000164805.1 Carlito syrichta | reverse complement strand
CGCAAAACCCTCGGCTCTTCTACAAATAAAGTACAAACGGAAATTTAAGGATTATCAAGTTCATCTTAAGACCAAAATCACATCCAAGCACGGCAATATGATAATTTTTCCGGGAATCTGGCCTTAATTGTCCCGAGGAACTTAAGGGATTTGTACTACCAGATACCCGATTACATCTGTCAAGAGAAACAGAATGTTGTTGGAGTCCTGAAATGACTGATTCATTATACCAACAAGGTAAATATCTCTGAAACATGAGACGAGCTCGAAGCCTTGATTCTTGTTTATACCGCAGCAAGACGTCCTGAGAATTTTTCGGATTGTGGAGTAGTGTATCACAGATTCCTTATTCTTCTTTACCGAGGGGACGTGTAATGTCCGGTATATGAGGACACCCTTTCCCCAGAATCCTGTTTGGAAACCCTGATTCTTGTCTTCCCTTTAACAAGATGTCATGTAGATATTGTGACGGAGGAACCGTGTAAAAGAACTTTCTTAGTTCTCCTTAGCTAGAGATCATATAGATTCTGCATATGAGAACTGCTATTACCTATGTTCCAGCTTTTAAACCCTGATTCTTGTTTAGCCCACAGCAGATGGCCTGTTGATTTTAAGGACTGAAGATGGCTATAACCCCATTCTTTTTCTTCCTTGGCAAGGGGCTGTGTATTTTCCTGTATATTAAGACTCTCATTAGATACATCGTTCTTTGAACTCTCATTCTTTTTAGAACTTTCCAGTATGCTCTGTAGATTATTGGGATTGAGA
>NW_007153866.1:0-713 GCF_000164805.1 Carlito syrichta | reverse complement strand
GAATAAGACCATTAGTATCCGATGACATGAATTAGACAATTAGTATCTGATGAAACGAATAAGACAATTCGTATCCAACAACACGAATAAGACACTTATTATCAGATGACACCAGTAAGGCAATCAGTATCTGACAAAACGTATATGACAATCAGTATCTGACGAACCAAATAAACCAATCAGTATCCGACGGAAAGAATGCTAAAATCAATATTCGAAGACACGAATAAGACAATTAGTATTCGGTGACATGAATAAGAAAATTAGTTTCCAGCGACACAAATAAGACAATTAGTATCCGGCAACAAGAATAAGGCAATTAGTATCCGATGAAACGAATAAGACAATTAGTATCTGGAGATAAGAATAAGACAATTAGTATCCAATGACACGGAAAAGAAAATTAGTGTCCGGTGACACGAATAAGTATCTGGCGAGACGAATAAGACAATTAGTATCCGGTGACACGAATAAGACTATTAGTATGCGGCAACAGGAATAAGACAATTAGTATCTGGCGACATGAATAAGACAATTAGTATCTGGCGACACGAATAAGACAATTAGTATCCAACAACACGAATAAGGCAATTAGTATGTGAATTAGAATCCGAAGACAATAATACAATTACTATCCGACGACACGACTAAGACTATTACTATCCGATGACACGAATATGGCAATTAATATCCGATGACACAAATGAGACAAT
>NW_007153865.1:0-886 GCF_000164805.1 Carlito syrichta | reverse complement strand
TCAGAATCATAACAGACTCTCAACTGTGCGTGGTGTGTTCACTGGGCAACTGGCTTTAGAGCCAGGAAAAATGGTATTGGGGGAAGAAATGTCCATGGATGAGAGATGTGTCCCTGGCCTTTCTTGGCAGAAGGTCTTCGATGCTGAGTCAGAGGGTCGACCTGCCTGCTTCACATTTCTCACCTCGGAGAGGAGTACTGGCAGGAACCTGGCAAGGGAGCCTCAAGAACTCCCGCACCAATGAGGGGCCGGCAATTAGGGGTTGTTGGGGTTGAAAGTGCAGAGCTTGAGGGAACCTCACATGTGGGGTGGTGGGAGGGGAAGGCCTGAGAGCAGAAGGTTTGCAGGAGAATGGATTTCTTTCTTTCTTTCTTTCTCTCTCTCTTTCTTTCTCTCTCTTTCTTTCTTTCTCTTTCTTTCTTTCTTTCTTTCTTTCTTTCTTTCTTTCTTTCTTTCTTTCTTTCTTTCTTTCTTTCTTTTCTTCTCTCCTCACTAGGTTGCCCAGGCTGCCCTCAAACCGTCCAACTCGGGCCAACCTCTCATCCTGGACCTCCCAAACTGATGCCATCACAAGCTTTCTATTTGGTCGACATCCTGGTCTTCCTGCCTGATCTTGAACTCCGGGCAGAAGACGATCCCCCTGCCGAGACCTGCACTCACCCTAGGTTTTCTGGGTTTTGCTTGGGTTCCAGGTGCGGGATTGCTATAGTGTCCTGCCTAGTCTCAATCTCCCGGGTTCAGGCCATCTTCCCATCTTGACTCTCCTAATGCTGAGGAGACAGGCACGAGTCACCCGGCCATCCCTCCCTCATGAATGCTTGAGAGTCACACCCTCCCTTCCGGAATGCAGACCCTTGGAGGAACAAGCAGGTCCACCATGAGGAAG
>NW_007153864.1:0-759 GCF_000164805.1 Carlito syrichta | reverse complement strand
CACCACCACCAACCCTGCCACCCAATGTGAGGAGTCACCCTCAGGGATGGGAGAGGAAAAATCATTTAGGGCCTGTCATTCACGGGAGGTTTCAAAGGTGGCCACCGGACACGTCTATCCCACACTTTTGACCATGTGACCCAGAAGGCCTGCCTCCATCCTCCACTCTCTTGCCCAATGGCAAAGATGCGAGTGAGCTCATGGAAGAGACAGCCCTGAGCTTTGCCAGTCATAGGGCACAGAGCCATCAAGGCGGTCTGGCAATGACACAGCCAGCCCAGCTTCTGGTCGCTAGTTTGCCACCTTCAGGCAGGAGGAGGACCCCTTTCTCTCCTGATCACTCCATCATCCCCCACCCAATAGGACTTCTCCCTGGGGGCCGTGGAGGACCATACTGATGCATGTGGGAGGCATCTTTTTAGTGCTGGAGTCTCCGTCAGCCAGGCTGAAGCACAGCAGCATGATAATGACTTCAGGCACCACCATGCCTTACCCGATGTTGGGGACCGTACGCTGAGACAAGGCCTAGCCATGTCCCCTGGGCTGGTCTCTGACCCCTGGGCACAAGCAGACTCCCACCTCGGCCTCCCAGGGCATGGAGCTGATGATCATGAGCCAAGGTGCCAGAGCTGGATGTGCATGTGCTGTCAGTGGAGGAGACACAAAGCAGTCTCCGGGATGGAGGCCACTGCATCCCCTGTAGCCAGGACTGCTGGCATCACCATGTGCTCTTTGAGTGTTTGCATTCCGGGGAGCAAC
>NW_007153863.1:0-634 GCF_000164805.1 Carlito syrichta | reverse complement strand
CCTTTCTGTTTCCTTTCTTTCTTTCTTTCTTTCTTTCTTTCTTTCTTTCTGTTTCCTTTCTTTCTTTCTTTCTTTCTTTCTTTCTGTTTCCTTTCTTTCTTTCTTTCTTTCTTTCTTTCTTTCTTTCTTTCTTTCTTTCTTTCTTTCTTTCTTTCTTCCTTTCTTCCTTTTCTTTCCTCACTAGTTTGCCCAGGCTGCTCTCAAACCACCCAACTCGGGCCAACCTCTCGACCTGGGCCTACTAAACTGCTGCGATCACAATATTTCCATATCTTTGACATCCTGGTCTTCAGGACTGGTCTTGAACTCTGACCCTGAGTCGATCCTCTTGCTGACGCCTGCCCTCACTCAAAGATTTCTGGATTTTCCTTGCAGTTTCGATGGGGGCTTTCTATGCTGTCCAGCCTGGTCTGGAGCTCCCGGTCTCCAACCCTCTTCCCATCTCGGCTTCCCTGAGTGCCTGAGAGACAGGCAGGAGTCACCCTATCATTCACGCCCCCCGAAGGTTTGAAAGTCATGCCCTCCCTTTCCCCAAGCTGGCCCCTGGGAGGAGCGAGTGGTTCCACCCTGGGGAATGAGGCCAGAGGAAGAGACACTAGAGGAGACAAGCCCCTACTCCAGGTGCTTATGGGGG
>NW_007153862.1:0-588 GCF_000164805.1 Carlito syrichta | reverse complement strand
CACGCCCCCCGAAGGTTTGAAAGTCATGCCCTCCCTTTCCCCAAGCTGGCCCCTGGGAGGAGCGAGTGGTTCCACCCTGGGGAACGAGGCCAGAGGAAGAGACACTAGAGGAGACAAGCCCCTACTCCAGGTGCTTATGGGGGTAGGGCTTGGCAGGAGACTCTGTCCACCCTCTCTGGGTTCCCTGGTTGTCAGAAGGGAAAGGGCCTCACGATGGGACCCTGAGAGGGATGTGAAGGCCGGGCACTGGGGCTCACACCAGTCATCACGGTGCTCTAGGAGACCGAGGTGAGAGGATGGCCTAAGCCTCTTGGTTCCAGACATTCCTGGGCCCCATGGTGAATCCTAGTCAATACAAGAAGCCAGAAATATGAGCCAAGCATGGTGGCACATATCTTTCATTCCACACACTCGGAAGTCAGCTTTGGGAAGTTCGACAGAACCCAGTCGGTGCAGCCTGTGATGGCCGAGAGCAGGTCCCTCATTTCTGGCCTGGGCGTCAGAGCAGGACTCCAATTAGAATAATAATACCACTACCACTACCACCCTGCCACCCATAATGAGGTTTCACCCTCAGGGATGGGAGAG
>NW_007153861.1:0-738 GCF_000164805.1 Carlito syrichta | reverse complement strand
TTGAAAGTCATGCCCTCCCTTTCCCCAAGCTGCCCCTGGAGGAGCGAGTGGTTCCACCTGGGGAACGAGGCCAGAGGAAGAGACACTAGAGGAGACAAGCCCCTACTCCAGGTGCTTATGGGGGTAGGGCTTGGCAGGAGACTCTGTCCACCCTCTCTGGGTTCCCTGGTTGTCAGAAGGGAAAGGGCCTCACGATGGGACCCTGAGAGGGATGTGGAGGCCGGGCACTGGGGCTCACACCAGTCATCACGGTGCTCTAGGAGACCGAGGTGAGAGGATGGCCTAAGCCTCTTGGTTCCAGACATACCTGGGCCCCATGGCGAATCCTAGTCAATACAAGAAGCCAGAAATATGAGCCAAGCATGGTGGCACATATCTTTCATTCCACACACTCGGAAGTCAGCTTTGGGAAGTTCGACAGAACCCAGTCGGTGCAGCCTGTGATGGCCGAGAGCAGGTCCCTCATTTCCGGCCTGGGCGTCAGAGCAGGACTCCAATTAGAATAATAATACCACTACCACTACCACCGCTGCCACCCATAATGAGGTTTCACCCTCAGGGATGGGAGAGTGAAAGACACTTTACTGCCTATCACTAACAGGAGGCTTCAACAGTGGTCACCAGGCATGTCTGACCCATGCCTCCAGCCACGTGCCACTGAGAGCCTGCCTCCACCCTCCACACTAGTGCCTCATGGCAAGGACTCGTTTATATTCAAGGAACAGATGACCCTGAGCT
>NW_007153860.1:0-849 GCF_000164805.1 Carlito syrichta | reverse complement strand
CAACAGGTGCATGCCAACAAGCCCAGTTCATTAGGATGAATGGTGGAGATGAGGTCTCGCTGAGATGCCTGGGTGGGTCCTGGCCCACAGGCTTGGTCCAGTCGCTGGTCTCAGGCTTGCAAAGCACTGGGATGATGAGGCTGTACCCCCAAGCACGGCCTCAATGCTTCTTTGAAAACAAAGCAGAAGGCCTGATGTGGCAGCCCATGCCTGGAATACCAGTACTCTGGGAGACTGAGGCGGGAAGATGGTTGGAGCCCAGGAGCCCAAGGCCCACCCTGACCATGCAAGGAGATCCCATCTCCACACCCAACCCAACAGGGGGTCTGGGGACGAGTTGCCTGTCATCCCGGCCACTCCGGAGCCTGAGTTCAGAGGATCACTGGAACTTGGAATTTCGAGGAGGTTGTGTCCCCGGTCCCCAGCCTGTGACACAGAGCCAGACCCTGTCTCCGAAAACATCAATCGTACACAGATACTCAACTGTGTGTGGTGTGTTCACAGGCCGACTGGATTTACAACCAGGATAAAGGAGATTGGGGGAAAGAAATGTGTCCGGGTGAGGGATGTGTCCATGGCCTATCTTGGGGAAGGTCTTCGTTGTAAAGTCGGAGGGTCAGCCTGCCTGGGGCACGTTTCTCACCTCGGAGAGGAGAGCCAACAGGAAGTCGGCCTGAGAGTTTTGGGAAATCCTGCACCAAAGCAGGGGCAGCCATTGGGGGGTGTTGGGGCTGGAGGGTACTGAGCTTGGGGGATGGTCACATGTGAGGGGAGGACTTTGGGCAGAAAGTTTACAGGAGAATGGATTTCTTTCATTCTTTCTTTCTTTCATTCTTTCTTTTTTTCTTT
>NW_007153859.1:0-3561 GCF_000164805.1 Carlito syrichta | reverse complement strand
GCCTCAGCCTCCAAAGACACGGGGGTGACAGTTGTGAACAACAGTGCCTGAACTGGACTTGCAAGTTCTGTTGGGAAGGCTATACAAAGGAATGTCCTGGGATAGAATCTACCACATCCCGTGCAGCTGGGAACACCAGCACCACCATGCACGACTCCATTGTTTGCATTCCGGGGTGTAATGGGACTTTCTACGTAGCCCCGGCCGTCTCGAACTCCTGGGCTCCAATGGTCCCCCTCCTCAGCCTCCCAAAGCCACATAACATTTGACTGCCGATCCACCATCTTTTGGGAACTCTGGGTCCAAGGCTGGGGCTTCCTTTCCAAAGGATCTCTGTTCATGATGATCCGAACTCCATACCTAAATTGATGCTCTTCTTTTTTTTCATTTTTTTCCCTTTTTTCTTTGAATCAGATACTCACTCTGTCACCCAGGCTGGAGGGCGGGGGCTTGCTCCCGGCCACCACAGCCTCGGCACACTGGCCTCTGGCAAGACTTACCCCAGCCTTCTGTGGAACCAGAACAACAGGTGCATGCCAATATGCCCAGTTCATTTAGGATGAATGGTGGAGATGAGGTCTCGCTGAGGTGCCTGGGTGGGTCCTGGCCCACAGGCTTGGTCCAGTCGCTGGTCTCAGGCTTGCAAAGCACTGGGATGATGAGGCTGTACCCTCAAGCACGGCTTCAATCCTTCTTTGAAAACAAACCAGAAGGCCTGATGTGGCAGCCCATGCCTGGAATACCAGTACTCTGGGAGACTGAGGCGGGAAGATGGTTGGAGCCCAGGAGCCCAAGGCCCACCCTGACCATGCAAGGAGATCCCATCTCCACACCCAACCCAACAGGGGGTCTGGGGACGAGTTGCCTGTCATCCCGGCCACTCCGGAGCCTGAGTTCAGAGGATCACTGGAACTTGGAATTTCGAGGAGGTCATGTCCCCGGTCCCCAGCCTGTGACACAGAGCCAGACCCTGTCTCCAAAAACATCAATCGTACACAGATACTCAACTGTGTGTGGTGTGTTCACAGGCCGACTGGATTTACAACCAGGATAAAGGAGATTGGGGGGAAAGAAGTGTGTCCGGGTGAGGGATGTGTCCATGGCCTATCTTGGGGAAGGTCTTCGTTGTCAAGTCGGAGGGTCAGCCTGCCTGGGGCACGTTTCTCACCTCGGAGAGGAGAGCCAACAGGAAGTCGGCCTGAGAGTTTTGGGAAATCCTGCACCAAAGCAGGGGCAGCCATGGGGGGGGGTTGGGGCTGGAGGGTGCTGAGCTTGGGGGATGGTCACATGTGGGGGGAGGACTTTGGGCAGAAAGTTTACAGGAGAATGGATTTCTTTCATTCTTTCTTTCTTTCATTCTTTCTTTTTTTCTTTTCTTCCTTCACTGTGATGCCTAGGCTACTCTCAAGCTGCCAGCTTGAGCCATCCTCATGGCCTGGATCTCCCAAACTGCTGTGATCACAGGCTTTCCATTTGTTCAACATCCTGGTCTTCCTGCCTGGTCTTGAACTCTGGGTTGGGGGAGACCCTCCCATCGTGGCCTGCCCTCACCCAAGATTTTCTAGGTTTTGCCTGGGGTCGAGGTGGGGGCTTTCTGTGGTGTCCATCCTGGTCTTGTGCTCCCGGGCTCTGGCAATCTTCCCATTTTGGTATTTCCAAGTATTGAGGAGACAGGTGTGAGCTACCCTGCTGTCTCCACCCCCCCAAGGTTTGAGAGTCACACCCTCTCTTTCCCAGAGATGGACCCTGGGAGGAGTGAGTGGGTCCACCCTGGGAAACAAAGTGGGTGGAGCGGTGGGCAAGCTGGTGGAGACAAGACAATGCATCCAGTACTCCCTCCAGGAAGTGCCTCTCCGGGGTCCTGGGTCATTAGAAGGTAGCGGACCTTGTGGTGGGGCCCCAAGTGTTGTGTCAAGGCTAGGCTTTGGGTTCATGCCTGTCATCCTGATGCTCACAGAAGCCGAAGCGAGAGGATGACCTTAGCCTCCATGTTCGAGACCAGCCCCAGACCTCATCTTTACAAGAAGCCAAAACAATGAGCAGAGCATGGTGCCACACGCCTGTTGTCCGGCCACTTGGGAGTCCATGGTGGGAGGATCGCCAGAGCCCAGGTGGAGGAGGCCTCATTGGCTGAGAGCAGTCACCTGCACTCCGGCCTCACTGAGAGAGTTGGTCTCTGACTCAGAACAATAATACCAACCACCACCACCACCACAACCACAGGCTGGGCTCAGTGACTCAACCTGGCATCCCGGGTCTTTGGAGGCCTAGATGAGTGGACAGCCTGAGCATGCAGGTTCAACACCAACCTGGGACAGAGGGCAGACCCCATCTCGGCCTTCAAAAATAAATCCAAAGATTAGCCGGGCGTGATGGAACAGGCCTGTAGTTTCAGGCATTTGGTGGGTAGATGTGGGAGGATCGCCTGAGCCCAGCAGATGGAGTCTGGGGTGGTTGTGCGCGTGCCCCTGTGCTCCAGCCTGGGTGACAGAGTGTTTAGGGATCCAGCCCCTTTGCCAGGTCGTGAGATCTCCTGAAGGAGAGACGGATAGGTGAAAGATGGACACAATATTCCCGGACACCTGCTTCCTGAGCAGATGACATCCTTTATTAGTTAACAGAAAGTTTTTATAGCATTTGTAAAAGGGGCAAGACAAAGAAAATTCCTTCGCATACATATGTTTTAAAAGTTACCACCACCTAGCAGTCTTTAGAAGAAACGAATAAGCCAAAAACAGTATCTACTTTCAGTTAATGAGTCTTGAGATAAGTGTAAAAGGAGTTTCACTTAAACTAAACATAATGCATACAAGGTTTACTTTGATTTCGGTTCCACATCACTAGTCTAATTAAAAAGGCCATAAATTCACTAAAACAAACTATAGACTGTACTTAGTGATAGCAGGAATATGAAGCCCATTAACTTGACCAAACAACAGTGGCTAGCTTTTAAAGAATAACTATGAAAGTGACTTACTGTGAAAATACATACACTAATCTTTACTTTGGATAAACATATAAAGTGAATGAAACATAATGAAATAAAACTAACACAACTAAAATTATTATGGTTGCATAATTGCCAATGAGCTTTTAAGTTTAGGATAATGGTGATTTGGCTGTTTTCCCTTATGCTTGGCAACCTCCTGGAAAACCTTTTTGTCTTAAGATAGGCAGTGGAGCAATTATTATCTTTGAGGCACCAGCTTTATCATTGTGTGAACTTAAACTTATGAACTTAAAACAATCTTCAAAGTAGCTATAAAACACTAAACTATAACACTAAGACTAATTAATGACACAAAGTAAAAACCATGTTAAACATAACAAGAGCCTAATAATTTTTTGTCAATCCTCATACATATGTATATTGATTATATAAACTTGTATGATATTACATTTACCAATTATGATTAATATATGGATAAAACAATTATCATGTCTAGAATAGCACTGTTAGCAACTTTCTTCAAAAAAGTCCCAAATTACAGTCCTTGAAGTGCTTCAAGAAAGTTCCCAGGTGCACAGTTCTTCATGTAGCAGTTCTTCTCTTTTGGGCTG
>NW_007153858.1:0-706 GCF_000164805.1 Carlito syrichta | reverse complement strand
TCCTGTCCCAGTGACTGACACTCCTTTATATGGTACTGTTCCTACTCTGTGATTGATACTCAGTTATGTCATTCCTCCATAAAGTTTTCCCCATTTACTAGCCCTCCATTTTGATGTGTACCATTTACTGAACCTCTTCCATAATGGGTACACCAGTGATTGGCTCTCCTTTGTGATGAGGGTCCTACTCGGTCTCCATAATGTGTGTACCAGTAACTGAGCCTCCCCTGTGATTTGTGCCACCGTGTATGGCTCTCCTCTGTGATGGGTGTAACTGTGCTTTGGCTTCCTCCAAAATAAGTGTCTCAGGGACAATCGGTGATTGGTGCTCCAATGGCAGGCCATCCTCTGCTCTGGGTTCAACAGTAACTAACCCTCTTCTATGTTAAGCGTCCTAGTAACAGGGTCAAGTCCCACTATGTGCCTCAGTGACTCGTCCTCTTCTGTGATTCAGTTTCTGAACGCTCTTTCAAAATGGGTGCCCCGACTGACTGGCTATTCTCTGTTATTGATGTACCTATGCTTCTGTCTTTTCCTTTATTATTGCTTCATTGACTGGGACTCCTCTGTGATTAATGCCCCAATGACCTTCCAATCTCAAAATTGGGTGCCACAGTGACTAGTCCTTTTCTGTAATGGGTGTTCCAGTAACTGAGTCTTCTCCATAATTGGTGTCCCAGTGAATAGGACCCCTCTGTGATGCATG
>NW_007153857.1:0-669 GCF_000164805.1 Carlito syrichta | reverse complement strand
CAGTAACTAACCCTCTTCTATGTTAAGCGTCGTAGTAACAGGGTCAAGTCCCACTATGTGCGTCAGTGACTCGTCCTTTTCTGTGATTCAGTTTCTGAACGCTCTTTCAAAATGGGTGCCCCGACTGACTGGCTATTCTCTGTTATTGATGTACCTATGCTTCTGTCTTTTCCTTTATTATTGCTTCATTGACTGGGACTCCTCTGTGATTAATGCCCCAATGACCTTCCAATCTCAAAATTGGGTGCCACAGTGACTAGTCCTCCTCTGTAATGGGTGTTCCAGTAACTGAGTCTTCTCCATAATTGGTGTCCCAGTGAATAGGACCCCTCTGTGATGCATGCCTCAGTAACTGACTCTACTCTGTGATGAAAGGTTCAATGGCAGGCTCTCCACTACGATAAATGTCATACTGACTGATCCTTCTTTATAATGACTGCCCCAGTGACTGGTCCTGCTCTGTGAAAATTGCCACAGTAACTGGTCCTCCTTTATGATGGCTATCACATTGATTTTGTCTCCTCTATGATTGCTGACCCAGTTATGGGCCTTACTCTTTGATTTGTACCCCAGAGACTGAGGTCCTCCTAATAGATGCCCCAGTGACTGGTTCTGTTCTGTGATGTGGGCCACAATTATTGGCCCTTCTCTGTGATGCATGCCCCTATG
>NW_007153856.1:0-731 GCF_000164805.1 Carlito syrichta | reverse complement strand
ACCAAACTTTACCTCATTTCCTAAGGGCCAGGTATTGCAGCGTGCGGGGAAGTTTTGGGTCCATGCTCCCTCCAGCTCTCTCCCCGGCCCGGCACCCGGCACCGCAGGTCGCACAGGGAGGCTCTGAGCACCCGCCCCTCAGAGACACTGGTTCCATTACTGGCTGAATACTCTGTAGGGACCCAGTCCCACTCTCGTCATTTACAGCCTGCCTTTTGGAACTTTGGAGCTCTGGAACTCCGGGTCCACCCTGGCTGAGGCACACAGCGTGAGACCCCAACCCAGAGGACCCAGACAAGCAGAGAAAAACAGACCTGCTTAAACTGCCTTGCCATTCTCCAGGCAGACTTCCATTGCCCCGCCCACCTAGCAACAAACTTTACCTCAGCTTTTAAGGCAACAGTGTAAAACAGGAGACAAAGCCCCACCCCTATGCTGCAATGAAAAACAAAAGGGAGAGGCTGGAATCGAGATCACAGAAGTGACTCTAGTTTGATCGCTTATTTTGACCTATGATTTTATCATTGAAACTGTTGGTCTAGATTACGTTTGGTGTTTACCTTCTGACTTATACTGTTTCTTGATTTTTTTGGCCTGTCTCTGTTTAGCTATCAGTACTCTTCAGGGAATCTTTCTTACCTGTCTTTTTTCACTTCTTCCCAGCCCTGTGTCTCTCTCTCACCTGATAGTTGGTATGTATATCTGTTTTCCCTCTTGCACTTCTCCCTTCG
>NW_007153855.1:0-1028 GCF_000164805.1 Carlito syrichta | reverse complement strand
CCTCATTTCCTAAGGCCAGGTATTGCAGCGTGCGGGGAAGTTTTGGGTCCCTGCTCCCTCCAGCTCTCTCCCCGGCCCGGCACCCGGCACCGCAGGTCGCACAGGGAGGCTCTGAACGCCCGCCCCTCAGAGACACCGGTTCCATTACTGGCTGAATACTCTGTAGGGACCCAGTGCCACTCTCGTCATTTACAGCCTGCCTTTTGGAACTTTGGAGCTCTGGAACTCCGGGTCCACCCTGGCTGAGGCACACAGCGTGAGACCCCAACCCAGAGGACCCAGACAAGCGGAGAAAAACAGACCTGCTTAAACTGCCTTGCCATTCTCCAGGCAGACTTCCATTGCCCCGCCCACCTAGCAACAAACTTTACCTCAGCTCCTAAGGCAACAGTGTGAAACAGGAGACAAAGCCCCACCCCTATGCTGCAACGAAAAACAAAAGGGAGAGGCTGGAATCGGAGATCACAGAAGTGACTCTAGTCTGATCGCTTATTTTGACCTATGATTTTATCATTGAAACTGTTGGTCTAGATTACGTTTGGTGTTTACCTTCTGACTTATACTGTTTCTTGATTTTTTTGGCCTGTCTCTGTTTAGCTATCAGTATTCTTTAGGGAATCTTTCTTACCTGTCTTTTTTCACTTCTTCCCAGCCCTGTGTCTCTCTCTCACCTGATAGTTGGTATGTATATCTGTTTTCCCTCTTGCACTTCTCCCTTTCGCTTATTTTGACTTATGATTTTATCATTGTAACTGTTAGTTTAGATCACGTCTGTTGTTGACCTTCTGACCTACACTGTCTCTCGATTTTATTGACCTGTGTCTGTGTAGCTATCAGTACTCCTTAAGCAATCTTTCTTACGTGTCTTTCTTCACTTCTTCCCGATCCTGTGACTGTTTTTCACCTGATAGCTGGTATGTATATCTGTTATCCCTCTCGCACTTCTCTCTTTCTCTCATTTTGACTTATGATTTTATCATTGTAACTGTTGGTTTAGATCACGTTTGTTGTTTACCTTCTGACTTACA
>NW_007153854.1:0-744 GCF_000164805.1 Carlito syrichta | reverse complement strand
CAGATTCTCCAGTGTCTGGGTCTATTCTATAATTGTTGACCCAGTTACTGGCCCTTTGCTGTGATGACTGCCCCAGTGACTGGTTCTCCTCTGTGAAAAGTGTTCTGGTTTCTGATTCTCCCATGTGATGGGTTCCCTAATGGCTACCTTTCCTCTGTCATCATGGCCCCAGTGACTAAGTCTGCTTTATAGTGGGTATATCAGTTACTAACTCTCTTTTTTATGGGTTCCCCAGTGACTGTGACTCCTCAGCTATTTGTTCCCCAGTGACTGAACATACTCCGTAATGTACACCCTAGTAACTAGCGCCCTACTCTGAAGGGTGTCTCATTAACTGGCCCTACTCCATGATGTGTTCCTCAATGACAAGCTCTCCATTGTGATGGCTGTGTCAGTGTTGGTCCTTCAAGTGATGGTAACCACAGTGACTACTATCTTCTGTGATGATTTTTCACTTACTGGTCCTCCATCATAAAGGATACCCCAGTAACTGGCTTTTCCATGTTATTGGTGCCACAGTGACTAACCCTCCTCTGTGTGGCTCTCCCTGTGACTAGGTTTCAGTTTTAAAGGATAAATTGTGACTGGTCCATCACTGTGATGGTTGCTTCAGTGACTGTCCTCTACGATGCATGGCAAAATGACTGCCTCTCACCTGTGATGGGTGAAACAGTAATTGATTCTCCTCTGTGATCGGTGCCTCCGTGACTTGCTGTCTTCTGTGATGGCTGTCCAATTGACTGG
>NW_007153853.1:0-781 GCF_000164805.1 Carlito syrichta | reverse complement strand
CCAGAAATCCCACAAGTGTGAGCTCTTGACACAAAGCAGACATTGTTCCCGCATGAAGTTCCTTGTGGGGATGACTCCTGTTTCTAGCCAGAGATACGAGATCGTTCCTGGAACCCTGCCTGTAGCGGCTAGGAGGTAACTGCTTTCGAGTGTGTCCCTTGGGGCCCTGTGCCTGCCTGCTAGGAACCAAGCTGGAGATGCTTCTGGGGTGTCCCTCTCACACCTCCACTGTGGCCATCCATCCCACTGTGTTCCAGATCTGCTCCTCCTTGCTGAGTGGCTGCTGTTTCCAAAGTGTGACCCTGGTGGGATTGGAGCTCTGAGTTTCTGCGTATGGGCCTCTCCTGGTCTCAGAACACTGCGAGGCACTCTGACCTGGTGATGTCTCAGCAGTGGAGGTGGGGTGGGGATTGTCAGTGGCAGGGGGTGATGGGCAGGTTCTGGGGGGCACAGGGAGAGCATCTCTCTGTGGTCTCAGATGCACAGTGCAGTGTATGCTGGCACTGGACATCCAGCTGGTCTTAGGAAACAGAGGCATGAGCCAAAGTCAGTGAGACACGTGGGGAGTCCTGTTGTTTGTATTTCTGGAGGAGGTGAACAAGCAAGAGGCAATGATGCTGACCCTGTGGTTTGTGGTTTTTAATCCACATTGAGCACAGGGGACTATATGATGGAACAGCGATGCCCTTTGGGGCTCTCCTTTGGCTGTGTCTGGCCTCAGCCTCTGTCTCCACCACCATGTCTGACCTTGGCCCTCGTGACCCCTTCCTGTCTGGCCTTG
>NW_007153852.1:0-4380 GCF_000164805.1 Carlito syrichta | reverse complement strand
AAACTAGAAAAATTCTTATTCCAAATTTTTAATCTTCTTCATAAAAACAACAACAACAATGACAACAATCTTATATAGAAACATATCCAATCTGGCTTAATAAAAAAATCAGCAAACTATAATATTAAAACATTTTGTTAAAGTCATGATCTTGTTTTTCCAAAGCAGAATATTTAATGGTCATTGCAGATTTTTTTCCAATATTCATTCATTTATGTGATCATTACAAAACACAGCTCTGAAATGTAAAAGTTCAACTAGCAATTCTTTTGCCATTCTAATTACATTCACTAAAACCAGATTATAAACATGTGGATTCCACCCCACATTATCTTGACTCTGTCGGGATTTTTTTCTTAAACAAAGTCAACCCACTAAAATGTCCTTTGATGCTCATTCAGCTAAAACCTTACATCTTTTTATTGCCAAGATGCATTATTTGATATGAAAATATCTTTAAGTGCCCAGAATATATATATTTTTCGCACTTGAAACTTTCTCTGGCCATCAGAGCCTCTATTAGAGACTGTGAAACATTTTAGAATTATTGAACAAATATCAATTATGTCTGTGTCCTCAGTGCCAATCTGAATTGGAAATGTGCCATCTCTTACATCTTCACTAATAGAATTTTTAATTGGCTGTTGATGCTGTCAATAATAGAGTTCACTATTATTTGTTTTTGTTTTGTTTTGTTTTTTTGAGTTGGAATCTCACTTTTGCCCAGACTGGAGTGCAGTAGCCACTCCCGGCCACCACAGCCTCGACCTGCTGGGCTCCGGCGATTCTTCCACCTCAGCCTTCCACATAGCTGGAACTACAGGCACGCGCTACCACACCTGGCTAATTTTTTGATTTATTGTAGAGATGAGATCTTGCCTGCCCAGATGGGTCTCAAACCTGCAGGCTCAGGCAATCCACTCCCCTCAGCCTCCCAAAGGTGCGGGATTACAGGCTGAGCCACCAAGCCTGGCTCACTATTATTTTAAAAAATGATTTGTCTCAGCAATTCCTCATCTACTCATTTGCTTTTTACTTTTTAAAACTGGTACTTACTAATATAATCAAGGCCATTTTTAAACAGGGTGCTATACTTTCAAAAATAGGCAAGACTTTGACAAGATATTTTAATACATAGCATTTTCCCATAGATTATGAAAACATTGTCAATTTTAAAATTAACAAATTTTGATATTGTTTTATACTTTCACATCAATCAGGACTTTACTAAGTATATCCTCTCTACTGAGACATAAGGAATGAAACCTGGAGAAGTTATGATCTGTTCTTCAGGAGAATTAGGGTCTAGATGTGAAACTGTAGGAGAGTACAGATAAGGGGTATTTTATTAGCTAAAAACTCAAATTTAATAGCACTGTGGACTCATAATTGGACTAGGAGTCAAGTCTTGCTGCCTCCCTGAGAGAGGACCTCTATCTGATATTAAAATGGCATTGTTACCAGGAAAAGGGGTGCTGCTCCCAGTGTGGGTTGACAGGTTGATGTCAACAACTGGGTTCTTGTGTTCAAATTTGGAAAGAATTCGCAAACAGACACATAACGTAGCAAGAGAGGTGAGTAGTTTTATTAAAGCAAAGAACAGTACATTCTCAGGAGGAGTGGGCAGAAACAGTCTACAGAAGCTGGTGCTTTTGCACCTAATTATTGTTGAGCTATAATTTTTATTCTCAGGGGTACTGAGGGCTCTGTTTGGGGGTGTTGTTTTTTTTTCTTAGAAATGGGTGTTTTGGGGTTTTTTTTGAGTTGGAGTCTCACTCTGTCACCCAGACTGGAGTGCAGTGGCCACTCCCAGCCACTGCAGCCTCGACCTGCTGGGCTCCGGCGATCCTCCCACCTCAGCCTTCCGAGTAGCCGGAATTACAGGCATGCGCTACCACGCCAGGCTGATTTTTTGATTTATTGTAGAGATGAGGTCTCGCTGCCCAGGCAGGTCTCGAACCCGCGGGCTCAGGCAATCCACTCACTCCAGCCTCCAAAAGACGCGGGATTACAGTCTGAGCCACCGAACCCGGCTAGAAATGGGTGGTTTTTTGGGTTGGCTTACTGTCACTCCTTCCTCACATCGGGTTGGGAGTTTTAGTCCATGTAAGATCATACGGATACTGTCATGGCATCAAGTATGTGATGGGAGTGGGAGGCTCCCCTAAGGTAACTTTATGTTAATGGTATTATAATGAGCTTAGGTCAGGTTAAGGACATTTAGTTGAGCTATTATACCTGTGTGTGAGTTGGGACAGTCCCTTTTGAGCAAGCATCTCGGTATAAGAGGAAGTTCTTAACCATATTAACAACATTTTCAACTGCCAAATGCATAACAGGAGTGGTGCAGGGGTGTTCTAATTATTGTTGAGCTATTGCGGGCATTGCCTTTCTCCGAGACCCTTTGTTTCTATCTGCCTAGCCAGGTCCTAACTACCTCCTGTCTCAGCAATGCTATCTTACAAGACGTCCATTTACATGACAGTTCTTTATCCTTGTTCCCTGAAATACAGTCTGTACCATGGATTCTGACTGAATTGGTCAACATATAGCACAACAAAAGATCATCCTTTGACAAAGAATAAGCCAAGGACAATGTGTCTCATCCATAAAATAAAATTCAATTTTCCCTAAAAAATGCAACTCTTTCATTTTAAAAGGTCAAAATGCATGGCACTTAGAAATGATTTCAAATGGTTAAATTTAAGCCAATGACAGGATAGGGGCAAAAAAGAAACACCAATCCCTGGCCCAGAACATTTTCCTGTTTATGAAGTGGATGAATGTCAAACACTCAGAGGCCTCCTCTCTCAGGATCTGTCCAGTGGCAGGTAAACAAGTGTGAGTGGTCCTGAGGGACCATAGTGGGGTCCATTCCCCTGCCCTGCTGCTCTCTAAGTGACCTCGTGTTCCCTGACATCACTGCACAGCCAGGAAAGGCTTATTCCTCTGCACTATGCAGCTTGGCTGACCACTGATTTACCCTCTTCTGCCTCCTGGTTCCATTCTAGCAATTATTCACTTGCAAAATAAAATCAAAATCAGTGTGGTTTTCTATTTGCCTGTTCATTCATTCATCCATTATTCAAAAACTGCTTACAGAATTCCCATTCTGTGAAACGGAATGTATTAGATGCTGAGAGAAACAGGAAAATGGTTGCCATGTGGTCCTCACCCCAAGAAAATCACAAACTGGGGGAGGAAGGGATGGCATGTTTGCAATTACAAAAATCTACAATTCAGTGCAGCAAAATAGCAATCATAATGATGTATGACTACTATGTACCAAGCCCCATTCTAGGTGCTGCGGGGTGTCTCTCATCTGTGCATTTCAAAGAAATATGAAGACTGGGGAGTCTTCCTCCTTTGTGGGAGCTGAGGTTCAGAAAGTTTCAGCAAAAAAAGTGCAATTACACAGTGCAGGGAGGAGACAGGCTGGGACCCAGAACTCTTTGATAACATTCATTCTCTTTCAAGTAAGGGATGTCTAAGGAAGACTGCAAGTTCACTATTTGTTGGACATCACCTGGACTGGCATCCTCCGAACGCCTCATGGCAGCATCTCAGTCCATTCTCTTTTTTTTATTATTATAATATTACTTATTTATTGCCAAAGTTTTTTCCAGCATTAATGCTGAGGGGTCTTATCTTTTATGTGCTTTTTGGTTTGTTTGTTTTGAATGTAACATTTTATTTATCAAGATGGGCTCTGTTCAGAATTTGTGGAGCTGAACTCTTCTGATTTACTTTTTTTTATAATCAATATCTTTTATTATGATATTGTGGGGTACAGTTAAGGGTTAGGTATACAAATATGCTTTGTTCAGACACAATCCTACTACTGGGAATATACCCTGAAGTCCATTCTCTTGATGCTACTACGAGGGTAGTAGACCCATTGTGCAGTTAGGAAACTCAAGATTTGCATACTTTAGTAACTGGACCCAACATGTGTGATGGAATAATTTGCTTCCAACTTAGAACGCTTGGGAAGGAGGGTATCATGGAGGATGTGATGCTTCTCAGAATTTCCACTGGTTCGAGCCAACATGGACAGGCGGTAGACTTTGTGGATGGGGGAAGCGCTGTTAGGAATGCACAGAGATGGGCCTGCACTGTGGCAACCTGTGCACAATCCAGATGGGTAATGCTGGCCAGGGGCAGCATTTGTGATAAGAAGTGAGGGTACAGTCAGGTAAAGCAGGCTGAGGAGTTAGGGCTGCATGTCCTGGGCAACAGGGAGCCATTGAGAGTTGGGGAGAGAGGAAGGACTTAGTCAAAGCTGTTATGATTGATCCCTAATCATCTCCACCTGCTTATTATTCAACACAAGTTGAAGAATCATCTCTGCTTCAAGAATCATCATTACACAAGTTACCT
>NW_007153851.1:0-730 GCF_000164805.1 Carlito syrichta | reverse complement strand
TTTTCTGGCAGAGGCGTGATTATTGCCTGAGCCCAGGGCTTCAAGTCCAGCCTGGGAAACTAGGCAAGGCCCCTGCTCTATAATAAATGAAACAACAAGCCGGGCATGGTGGTGCATGCCAGTATTTCCAGTTACCCTGTAGGCTAAAGTCTATAGTTCCTGCTAATGGGAAGATCTAGACAGAAGGATCCCCAGAGCCAAGCAGTCCGAAGCTGCGGTGGCCATGAGCATGCCACTGCTCTCCTCCCAGGCAAATAGTGAGACCGCCTTAAAAAAATTAAATTAAAGAATTAGGATTCAATTTTTCATGTAAATTACAGTCAAATTTTTCTTCTTTTATTTATTTTTATTTTTTATTTTTTTGAGTTGGAGTCTCACTCTGGCGCCCAGACTGGAGTGCAGTGGCCACTCCTGGCCACCGCAGCCTCCACCTGCTGGGCTCCAGAGATCCTTCCGCCTCAGCCTTCCAAGTAGCTGGAACTACAGGCATGCGCTACCACGCCTGGCTGATTTTTTGATTTATTGTAGAGATGAGGTCTTGCTGCCCAGGAGGGTCTTGAACCCACGGACTCAGGCAATCCACTTACCTCAGCCTCCCAAAGGCGTGGGGTTACAGGTTGAGCCACCGAGCCCAGCTTTTTATTTATTTTTATAAGTCAGGCTCTCGCTCTGTTGCTCAGGTTGGAATGCAGTAGCACATTCCCGGCCAAAGCAGCCTTGGCTTACTAGG
>NW_007153850.1:0-839 GCF_000164805.1 Carlito syrichta | reverse complement strand
CAACAACAAGCCGGGCATGGTGGTGCATGCCACTATTTCCAGCTACCCTGTAGGCTAAAGCCTATAGTTCCAGCTAATGGGAAGATCTAGACAGAAGGATCCCCAGAGCCAAGCAGTCTGAAGCTGCGGTGGCCATGAGCATGCCACTGCTCTCCTCCCAGGCAAATAGTGAGACTGCCTTAAAAAAATTAAATTAAAGAATTAGGATTCAATTTTTCATGTAAATTACAGTCAAATTTTTCTTCTTTTATTTATTTTTATTTTTTATTTTTTTGAGTTGGAGTCTCACTCTGGCGCCCAGACTGGAGTGCAGTGGCCACTCCTGGCCACCGCAGCCTCGACCTGCTGGGCTCCAGAGATCCTTCCGCCTCAGCCTTCCAAGTAGCTGGAACTACAGGCATGCGCTACCACGCCTGGCTGATTTTTTGATTTATTGTAGAGATGAGGTCTTGCTGCCCAGGCGGGTCTCGAACCCGTGGACTCAGGCAATCCACTTACCTCAGCCTCCCAAAGGCGTGGGGTTACAGGTTGAGCCACCGAGCCCGGCTTTTTATTTATTTTTATAAGTCAGGATCTCACTCTGTTGCTCAGGCTGGAATGCAGTAGCACATTCCCGGCCAAAGCAGCCTTGGCTTACTAGCTCCAGGCGAACCTCTGCCTCACCCACAAAATAGCTTGAACTACAGGCATGTGCCATCCTTCCTGGCTAATATTTTGATTTTTATTATAGAGAGTAGATGTCACCAATTTGCCCAAACTGGTCTTGAACACCTGGAATCAAGATATCCCCTCCTCCTGGCCTTTGAAAGTGCTGGGATGACTGGTATGAGCCACCATGC
>NW_007153849.1:0-778 GCF_000164805.1 Carlito syrichta | reverse complement strand
TTGAATCACTGGAGCTTGCAATATCAAGGCTGGTGGTGAACAATGGTTGTGTCCCCGGGCCCCAGCCTGGGCAACAGAGCCAGGCCCTGTCTCCAAAATCATGTGAATCTTACAAACATTCTCAACTGAGTGTGTTCACAGGATGACTGGATTTAGGACCAGAAAAAATGGGATTGGTGGGAAAGAAATGTCCCTGGTTGAGGGATGTGTCCCTGGGCTTTCTTGGTGGAAGGTCTTCATTGTTGCGTTGGAGCATTGAACTGCCTGGGGCACATTTCACACCTCAGAGATGAGTGCTGGCAAGAACCCGGCCAGGGAACCTCAGGAACTCCTGAAACAAAGCAGCAGCTGCAATTGGGTGGTGGTTGGGCCTGGAACGTGCCGAGCTTGGGGGACCCTCACATGGGGCGCAGGGGGAAGGACTGAGGGTAGAATGTTTGGAGGTGAATGGATTTCTTATTCTTCCTTCCTTCCTTCCTTCCTTCCTTCCTTCCTTCCTTCCTTTCTTTCTTTCCTTTTCTTTCTTTACGTCTCTCTCTCTTCTGTTTCCTCACAAGGTAGTCCTGGCTGCTCTCAAACCTCCCAACTTGGACCTTCCTCTCAGCCTCAGCCTCCAAAACAGCTGTGATCAGAGGCTTTCCATTTGGTTGACATCCTCGTCTTCCTTCCTGGTCTTGACCACTGGGCCTGAGGAGATCCTCCTGCCAAGGCCTTCCCTAACCCCAAGTTTTCTGGGTTTTGCTTGGAATCGAGGTGGGGGCTTGCTCTGGTGTCCAGG
>NW_007153848.1:0-735 GCF_000164805.1 Carlito syrichta | reverse complement strand
CGCCAGTCTCAAAATCCCGGGCTCCGGTGATCCTCCCACTCAGGCTCTGGAGTGGACGGGACAACATGAACCTCTACCCAAGACCCCCTGTTTTGATGGTTGCTAAGATGGTGTCTCCCTCCATGGCCCAGGCTGGTCTTGGGCTCCTGAACTGCTGTCATACTGCCACCTCGACTTCCCAGAGTGTGGGAATTCCAGGCATGTGTCACCGCACCATGTCTTCTGTTTTGTTTTTGATGAAGAATAGAGGCAGGACTTGGGGGCTCAATCTCATCATCCCAATGATTTGGAAGGTCGAGGCCAACTTTCCAAAATGCCCATGGGTCTAGATGTACCCAGGCACTTGTTGCTGAGACCTCCTCTATACCCTCCACCGCAAATGAGCCGGGCTTGGTGGCCTGCGACTGTCTTTCAGGCTCCTCAGAAGTCGAGGGAAAGGCTCACTGGAGCCCAGTGGACCGAGGTTGCTGTGGCCAGGAGGTAGTCACTGTCCTCCAGACTGGGTGACAATTGAGACTCTGACTCAAAGAAAAAAGGAAAAAAGGAAATAAAAGAAGAGCATCCATTTGTGTATGAAGTTGGATCATCATGAACAGACAGAGATCATTTGGGAAGGAGGCTTGAGTCTTGGGCCTAGAGTTTCTTAAGATGATGGATTGGCACAAAATTGGGCTGTGGCTTTGTGAGGCCGAGCAGGGACCCCTGGAGACCATGAGTTTGAGACCAGCCTGGACC
>NW_007153847.1:0-640 GCF_000164805.1 Carlito syrichta | reverse complement strand
CTGTCCTCCAGACTGGGTGACAATTGAGACTCTGACTCAAAGAAAAAAGGGAAAAAAGGAAATAAAAGAAGAGCATCCATTTGTGTATGGAGTTGGATCATCATGAACAGACAGAGATCATTTGGGAAGGAGGCTTGAGTCTTGGGCCTAGAGTTTCTTAAGATGATGGATTGGCACAAAATTGGCCTGTGGCTTTGTGAGGCCGAGCAGGGACCCCTGGAGACCATGAGTTTGAGACCAGCCTGGACCACGTAGCGAGACCACATCACTCCCCGGAACACAAACACTCAAGTCGCATGTGGTGTCACCCATGGTCCCAGCTACACGGGATGGAGTGGCGTGGTCCCAGCTACACGGGATAGAGTGGCCTCCAACCCGAGGCATGCGTTTGCATCGCCCCTGTTGACAGGATTTGTGAGTCCCAGCTGGGCACTGTGGCTCTCAGACATCAGCCCCTCCCCCTGGGAGGCCGAGTTGGGAGGCTGCCTGAGCCCAGGATTCGGAGACCAGTCTGGGCGACATGGCCAGACCTCATCTCAAAATTGAGTCAGAGACCCTGGGAGTCACGATCATGCTGCCATGCTCTAGCCTGGCATAAGGAAACTCTGGCAACAAAAAACACACCTCCGACATGCACATG
>NW_007153846.1:0-1008 GCF_000164805.1 Carlito syrichta | reverse complement strand
GAACCGGTGCAAGTTCTCTAGCTGTGTTACAACGTAGGCGGCACTGGTCCCGTAGGAACGCACAGATTCAGCCAGCCTTGAAATGAGCTTCCAATCCAGGGGCTCATGATACCTGTTTCCAGCTGGATTTTGAAACACAGGAAAGCACTGCTCCCCGTATTGCTGCCACGCCTCTGGGTGGAGGCTGCGTCCTTCCGCTTGCGGGGGAGGATAAGGAGGCGGTCTCGGTGCCGAGGGCTGTATAGGCACTTCCATAGCACTCATTTTTTCAACGAGCTCCTCTAGTTCCCCCTCCGAAAGCCCTTCCGCCTCTGTGTCTCCTGCCTGTGACCGCTCAGAACACTCTTCTCTCATAGTGTTCATTGCTTCAGCCCCTTCGCTAAGCTCCTTCCCGCACTGATCCTCGTCTTCTATACAATTTAACACCAACTTCCATATTGCCATCGCTCCCCGAGGAAGTCCTTGCTGCTGCTCAGCGCGCCGCAAGTCCCTCCCAAGCTTGCTCCAGCTAGGCTCCGTAAGGTGCCCAGACACTGGGAACCAGGGCGCGGCATTCTCTACAGCCCGCATAAAGTTGTTTATTGTCTCCTGCTTCAGACCCACCCCTTTTACTTTCAGCAGGCTTTTGAGAGCCTGTTGAAGCGTCTGCGCCGATGTGGTGTTACCCATAGTCCTAAGTAAGCTTGTCCCTGTTAACCGGGAACCTTATTGTCTCAACTGAGAGCCTTGCCTGTCCCACTTACCTGGGAACTTACCCTGTGACTAGTCACCCTGTCCGCGATGAGTTCTGAACAGCTGAGGTCCCCGTACGGGCCACCACTTGTCGCTCACCCCTGACCAGCAGGAAGGAGGCAACAACAACGTGTTCTTCTCAAAGCGGTTTATTCAGCCTTTACGCCATGCCAGCTTCTTCTTCCTTCTTCCCCGTTGTCCCGTACTTATATCCCTTGGTCTCCACCCACAAAGTCCCGTACCAGCGTGTCAGCAGTTCATAGGCTCTGCAGCGTT
>NW_007153845.1:0-1782 GCF_000164805.1 Carlito syrichta | reverse complement strand
CTGCAGCGTTGCACTTGCGCAGTGCGCAGTGAAGGAGGGCCCGGCGGTATATCATGCGCCTAATCACGGGACTTGGCAGAGGTCCCGGGCACCATCTTGGCTCAGGCCGCGCTCTCCACATCTCCCCCTTTTTTGTTTTATGAACGAGAGAATGCCTGTCTTAGGTTGTCCCTTGCGGAAACGTTCCTTACCCGTCATTGGGAATACAAGCAGCGCTGGCCTGTCCCCTGTCTTAGGTTGGTAACGTTCCCAGGGGATCTTACCCGTCTTTGGCTACTTCCCTAGCAGTCCAATCCACACTTGGGGAGATCGACCAGCCTCCATGGCCGCGAGAGCCTGCACCACGAGGGCCTGCTCCTTCTTGTGCTGTTGCCGAGCATTACACATGCACCGGACAAAAGGGAGGCATAGAAGTACAAGACAGATCCCAAGACCCGCAAGTCCTGCCCATTCCTTTACATGAGATGCAATTGTGGTGACCCATCCCATGAGTCCTTTAACCAGCTTAGTATCTACTCGGGTGGAATTGATGATTACGATGGGTGTACGTAGTTCTCCAAGCAGCTTATCAAAGTTCCCTGACCAATTACCTGTAAGATAGCTGGAAAGGTTACGGGATAGCGCCGCAGCGTGGCTGTAGTTGTTAAAAGGCACATTAGTAATGCAGAGCTCCCATGTCATGTATGATGCCTCTCATTTGAGGGCTATAACATCCTTCATTTGTTAGCTTGTAACCCATAAGCCGTAATATATCTCGGCCCCATAGAGAAATTGGGACCTTCAGCACATAGGGCTGGAAATCCCCATGGTGGCCCTCTTCATCTTTCCATGGCAACAAGCGAGAACTAATCTGCGGCATCTGGGCGTACCCCAGGCCTGTTAAGGTTTGGTCTGACTGCTGTGTGGGCCACCCCGGCGGCCAGTCTGTGGTGCTAACGATGCTACGATCGGCACCTGTATCTAATAAACCAACTATGGGCTTACCATTAACTGTGACTCTGAGCACCGGTCTGGTGCTGAGATCTAATGAGCAAAAAATCTGGGGGATGCCCGTAGACCCAAACCCCTTGTCTCCCCGCTCTTTGTTCTCCGCAGGAAATTTCTCATGTAAGCTGCTCAGAAGGAGTAATTGAGCTATCTTGTCTCCTGCTTCAGACCCACCCCTTTTACTTTCAGCAGGCTTTTGAGAGCCTGTTAAAGTGTCTGCGCTGATGTGGTGTTACCCATAGTCCTAAGTAAGCTTGTCCCTGTTAACCGGGAACCTTATTGTCCTAAGTAAGCTTGTCCCTGTTAACCGGGAACCTTATAGTCCTAAGTAAGCTTGTCCCTGTTAACCGCGAACCTTATTGTCTCAACTGAGAGCCTTGCCTGTCCCACTTACCTGGGAACTTACCCTGTGACTAGTCACCCTGTCCACAATGAGTTCTGAACAGCTGAGGTCCCCGTACGGGCCACCACTTGTCGCTCACCCCTGACCAGCAGGAAGGAGGCAACAACAACGTGTTCTTCTCAAAGCGGTTTATTCAGCCTTTACACCATGCCAGCTTCTTCTCTCTTCTTCCCCGTTGTCCCGTACTTATATCCCTTGGTCTCCACCCACAAGTCCCGTTCCAGCGTGTCAGCAGTTCATAGGCTCTGCAGCGTTGCACTTGCGCGGTGCGCAGTGAAGGAGGGCCCGGCGGTATATCATGCACCTAATCATGGGACTTGGCAGAGGTCCCGGGCGCCATCTTGGCTCAGGCCGCTTTCTCCACACATCCTGTCTGCCACCCTTGGGTGGGG
>NW_007153844.1:0-4067 GCF_000164805.1 Carlito syrichta | reverse complement strand
CGTCTGATACTACTTGCCTCCTTTGTGTCATCTGATACTACTTGCCTTCTTAGTGTCGTCTGATACTACGTGCCATCTTAGTGTCGTCTGATACTACTTGTCTTCTTAGTGTCGTCTGATACTAGTTGCCATGTCAGTGTCGTCTGATATTACTTGCCTTCTTAGTGCCTTCTGCTACTACTTGTCTTATTAGTTCCATCTAATATTCCTTGCATTATTAGTGCCGTCTGATACTCCTTGCCTTATTAGTGCCGTCTGATGCTCCTTACTTGTTTATTGCCATCTGATGCTCCTTGCCTTATTAGTGCCGTCTGATACTCCTTGCTTTAATAGTGCCGTCTTATACTCCTTGACTTATTAGTGCCCTCTGATATTCCTTGCCTGATTAGTGCCGTCTGATGCTCCTTACTTGATTAGTGCCGTCTGATGCTCCTTACTTGATTAGTGCCGTCTGATACTCCTTGCCTTATTAGTGCCGTCTGATCCTCCTTGTCTTATAAGTTCCGTCTGATCCTCCTTGCCTTATTAGTGCCGTCTGACCATACTTGCCTTCTTAGTGCCGTCTGATACTACTTGCCTTATTATTTCCGTCTGATACTCCTTGCAATATTAGTGTCGCCTGATGCTCCTTACTTGATTTGTGCCGTCTGATACTCCTTGCACTATTATTTCCGTCTGATACTTCTAGACTTATTACTGTCATCTGATACTGCTTACCTCATTAGTTCCCTCTGATACTCCTTACTTGATTAGTGCCCTCTGATACTCCTTGCCTTACTAGTGCCGTCTGATACTCCTGGCCTTATTAGTGCCATTTGATACTCCTTGCCTTATTTGTGCCGTCTGATATTCCTTGCCTTATTAGTGCCATTTGATACTCCTTGCCTTATTAGTGCCATCTGATATTCCTTGCCTTATTAGTGCCGTCTGATCTTACTTGACTTATTATTGCCGCCTGATACTCCATGCCTTATTAGTGCCGTCTGATACTCCTTGCGTTTTTAGGGACGTCTGATACTGCTTGCCTTATTAGTGCCGTCTGATCCTACTAGCCTTATCAGTGCCGTTTGACACTCCTTGCCTTTTCAATACCATGTGATCCTAATTGCCTTAGTCCCATGTGAACCTACTTGCCTTATTAATGCTGACTGATACTACTTGCCTTATAAGTTCCGTCTGACTCTACTTGCCTTTTTAGTGCCGTCTGATTCTACTTGCCTTATTAGTGCCATCTGATCCTACTTGCCTTATTATTGCCGTCTGATCCTACTTGCCTTATATTGCCGTCTGATCCTACTTGCCTTATTAATGCTGACTGATACTACTTGCCTTATAAGTTCCGTCTGACTTTTCTTGCCTTTTTAGTGCCGTCTGATTCTACTTGCCTTACTAGTGCCATCTGATCCTACTTGCCTTATTATTGCCGTCTGATCCTACTTGCCTTATATTGCCGTCTGATCCTACTTGCCTTATTAGTGCCATCTGATCCTACTAGCCTTATTAATGATGCCTAATCCTATTTTCCTCATTAGTGCCGTCTGATTGTAATTGCCTATTAGTGCTGTCTGATACTCCTTGCCTTATTAGTGCCGTCTAATACGCCTTGCATTTTTGTGCCATCTAATATTTGTTGCCAATTAGTGCCGTCTGATACTCCTTGCCTTATTAGTGCCGTCTGATACTCCTTGCCTTATTAGTGCCGTCTGATACTCCTTGCCTTATTAGTGCAGTCTGATTCTCCTTGCCTTATTAGTGCCGTCTGATATTCCTTGACTTATTAGTGCTGTCTGATCATACCTGCCTTTTAAGTGCCGTCTGATCCTACTTGCCTTATTAATGCCATCTGATCCTACTTGCCTTATTAGTGCAGACTGATACTACTTGCCATCTTAGTGTCATCTGATATTACTTGCCTTCTTAATGTCGTCTGATTCTACTTGCCGACTTAGTGTCATCTGATACTACTTGCCTTCTTAGTGTCATCTGATACTACTTGCCTTCTTAGTGTCATCTGATACTACTTGCCTTCTTAGTGTCATCTGATACTACTTGCCTTCTTAGTATCATCTGACACTAGTTGCCTTGCTACTCTCTTCTGATACTACTGCATTGTTAATGTCGTCTGATACTGCTTGGCTTGCTAGTGCCGTCTAATACTACTTTCCTTGTTAGTGCCATCTGACACTACTTGCTTTGTTAGTGCCGTCTGATAATACTTACCTTGTTAGTGCCGTCTGATACTACTTGCCTTGTTAATGCCGACTGATACTACTTGCCTTCTTAGTGCCATCTGATACTCGATAGTGCTGTCTAATACTCCATGCCTTATTAGGGCCATCGGATTCTCCTTGCCTATTAGTGCCGTCTGATCTTACATGCCTTATTAGTGCTGTCTGATACTACTTGCCTTATTATTGGCGTGTGATACTCCTTGCCTTATTTGTGCCGTCTGATACTCCTTGCTTTATTAGTGCCGTCTGATACTCCTTGCCTTATTAATGCCGTCTTATACTACTTGCCTTATTATTGCCATCTGATCCTACTCTCCTTATTAGTGCCGTCTGATACTACTTGCCTTATTAGTGCCGTCTAATACTCCTTGCCTTATTAGTGCTGTCTGATACTCCTTGCCTATTAGTGCCGCCTGATACTCCTTGCGTTGTTAGTGCCATCTGATACTCCTTGTCTATTATTGCCGACTGATACACCTTGCCTTTTTAGTGCCGTCTGCTGCTGCTTGTCTTTTTAGTGCCTTCTGAAACTGCTTTTCTTTTTAGTGCCTTCTGATACTCCTTACCTTATTAATGTCATCTGATCCTCCTTGTCTTATTAGTGCCGTCTATTCCTCCTTCTCTTATAAGTGCTGTCTGATCCTCCTTGCCTTATTAGTGCCGTCTGATCATAGTTGCCTTATTAATTCCGTCTGATCCTACTTGCCTTCTTAGTGTCGTCTGATACTACTAATCATCTTAGTGCCATCTGATACTTCTTGCCTACTTAATGTCGTCTGATACCATTTGCCTTCTTAGTGTCGTCTGATACTACTTCCCTTCTTAGTGTCTTCTGATACTACTTGCCTTCTTATTGTCGTCTGATACTACTTGCCAACATAATGTCCTCTGATACTAATTGCCTTCTTAGTGGCGTCTGATACCACTTGCCATCTTAGTGTCGGCTGATACTACTTGCCTTCGAAGTGTCGTCTGATACTACTTGCCTTGAAGGTGTCGTCTGATACTACTTTCCTTGTTAGTGTCGTCTGATACTACTTGCCTTGTTAGTGTCGTCTGATTCTACCTGCCTTGTTAGTGCCGTCTGATACTCCTTGTCTTGTTAGTGCCGTCTGATACTTCTTACCTTGTTAGTGCCGTCTGATACTATTACCTTGTTAGTGCCGTCTAATACTACTTGCCTTATTAGTGGCGTCTGAGACTACTTGCCTTGTTAGTGCCGTCTGATATTAGTAGGCTTATTAGTGTCATCTGATACTACTTGCCTTATTAGTGTCATCTCATACTACATGCCATATTGTTGCCATCTGGTACTTCTTGCCTTATTATTGCCGTCTGCTACTCCTTGCCTTCTTAGTGTCATCTGATACTACTTGCCTTCTTATTGTCGTCTGATAGTACTTGTCTTCTTAATGTCATCTGATACTACTTGGCTTCTTAGTGTCGTCTGACACTACTTGCCTTCTTAGTGTCTTCTGATACTACTTGCCATCTAAGTGTAGTGTGATACTACTTGCCATCTTAGTGTCGTCTGATACTACATGCCTTTTAGTGTTGTCTGATACTACTTGCCTTATTAGTGTCATCTGATACTACTTGCCTTCTTAGTGTCGTCTGACACTACTTGCCTTGTTAGTGTTGTCTGATACTACTTGCCTTGTTAGTGCCGTCTGATACTGCTTGCCATCTTATTCCTGTCTGATACGACTTGCCTTCTCAGTGTCGTCTGATACTACTTGCCTTCTTAGTGTCGTCTGATACTACTTGCCATCTTAGTGTCATCTGATAGTACTTGCCTTCTTAGTGTCATCTGATACTACTTGCCATCTTAGTGTC
>NW_007153843.1:0-819 GCF_000164805.1 Carlito syrichta | reverse complement strand
TAAGTCAGCAAGTAATTTGGCTAGCTAGCTAGGTAGCTAGCTAGTTATTTCAGCTAGTATAGTCAGCTGGCTAGCTAGGTAGCTACCTAGTTAAGTCAGCTAGTTAAGTCAGCTGGCTAGCTATGTAAGTAAGCTAGTAAGTCACCTGGTTAGCCAGGTACCTAGATGGGTAGCTAGCTAGTTAATTCAGCTGGTTTGCCAACTGGCTAGCTAGTTAAGTCACCTAATTAAGGCAGTTTGGTAGTCAGCTGTTTAGCTAGGTAGTTAGGTAAAGTCAGCTGGAATGCCAGTGGGATACATAGGTAGCTAGCTAGTTAGTTGAGCTGGTTACCCACCTGGCTAGCTGGTGATTTCAGCTAGTTATGTCAGCTGGCTATCCAGCTAGTTAATGAGTTAAGTCAACTAGTTGTGTCAGCTGGCTAGCCAACTGGTTGGTTTCTTAAGTCAGCTAGTTAATTCAAGTGCCTTGCCATTTGGCTAGCTAGGTAGCTAGCAAGATAAGTCAGTTGGCTAGCCAGCTGGCTAACTGGTTAAGTCAGCTAGTTAAGTCAGTTGGCTACCCACCTGTTTAGGTAGGTAGGTAGCTAATTAAGGCAGCTGGCTTGCCAGCTGGCTAGCTAGTTAAGTCAACGACTTAAGTGAGCTGGTTAGTCATCTGTCTAGCTAGGTGGCTGGCTAGATAAGCCAACTGGCTAGCCAGATGGCTATCTAGTTAAGTCAGCTAGTTAATTCAGCTGGTTAGTCGGCTAGTTATCTAGGTGTCTGGCAAGTTATGCTGACTGGTTAGCAGGCTGCTCAGGTCTGTGGCCTGCTAATGAA
>NW_007153842.1:0-866 GCF_000164805.1 Carlito syrichta | reverse complement strand
TCCTTTCTAGTGAGATGGGTCTCTGAAAGCAGTATATTTTTGCCTGGTGATATTTATCCATTTGTCATTCTATGTCTTCAGTGGTGCGTTTAGTCCATTCACATCAGGCTAATTATTGAAAATGTGAGAGTTCATCCCTATCATGGAGTTCTTATGAGTTATTGTTCTTCCACTTGGTTTTTCTTTTTCTTTTCTTTTTTTTTTTGTCTATCTTTGCTTTTGGGGTTGGTTCGTGTATATTTTATTCTTTTCCCTGTACTCTTGTGAAGAATATTGTTCTTTTTTCCTTTTCTTCTGTGTTTAGTTCTTTCTTAAGTGTTTCATGTAGAGATGGTTTTGTGGCTGCATAAGTTCTTAGGGATTGGATATCTGGGAAAGATTTTAATTCTCCCTCACTGATGAAGCTTAGCTTGGCTGGGTAGGTTATTCTTGGTTGAAATTGTTTATCCTTTAGGACTTTGAAGATAGGGCTCCAAGCTCTCCTAGCCTGCAGGGTTTCTGCAGATAAATCTGCTGCTATTCTGATTGGTCTTCCATGGTGGGTGATCTGGCCTTTTTCTCTTGCTGCCTTTAGGATTTTTTCTTTTGTGCCTACTTTATTAAGGCGAATTATTATGTGTCTAGGAGTTGGTCTTCTCATTTGTTGTCTTGCGGGGGTTCTCTGAATCTCTTGTGTTTGAATTTTTGTATCACTGATTAGATAAGGGAAATTTTCTTGAATGATCTCATGGAAAGTTTGTTCCAATGTGGTCTCTGCTTCTCTTTCTGCCTCAGGGAGTCCGATTATTCTTAGGTTAGGCCTCTTGAGGTAGTTACTCTTCTCTTGAAGGTTTTGTTCTGTCTTTTTTAGCTTATTTTCTGTGTTG
>NW_007153841.1:0-754 GCF_000164805.1 Carlito syrichta | reverse complement strand
TTCACACTGTTGCCTTAGGAGCTGAGGTAAAGTTTGTTGCTAGGTGGGCGGGGCAATGGAAGTCTGCCTGGAGAATGGCAAGGCAGTTTAAGCAGGTCTGTTTTTCTCTGCTTGTCTGGGTCCTCTGGGTTGGGGTCTGACGCTGTGTGCCTCAGCCAGGGTGGACCCGGAGTTCCAGAGCTCCAAAGTTCCAAAAGGCAGGCTGTAAATGATGAGAGTGGCACTGGGTCCCTACAGAGTATTCAGCCAGTAATGGAACCGGTGTCTCTGAGGGGCGGGGGCTCAGAGCCTCCCTGTGCGACCTGCGGTGCCGGGTGCCGGCCGGGGAGAGAGCTGAAGGGAGCAGGGACCCAAAACTTCCCCGCACGCTGCAATACCTGGCCTTAGGAAATGAGGTAAAGTTTGTTGCTGGGTGGGCAGGGCAATGGAAGTCTCTGCCTGGAGAATGGCAGGGCAGTTTAAGCAGATCTGTTTTTCTCCGCTTGTCTGGGTCCTCTGATTTGGGGTCTCACGCTGAGTGCCTCAGCCAGGGTGGACCCGGAGTTCCAGAGCTCCAAAGTTCCAAAGGGCAGGCTCTAGACAGCGAGAGTGGCGCTGGGACCCAACAGAGGACTTCAGCCAGAAATGGAACCAGCGTCTTTGAGGGGCGGGTGCCCAGAGCCTCCCTGTGTGACCGGCGGCTTGATGCCGGGTGCCCGGGCTGGAGACAATGCAGCCGGGGAGGGATCTGGAGGGGGCTGGGACCGGAGACTTC
>NW_007153840.1:0-981 GCF_000164805.1 Carlito syrichta | reverse complement strand
ACTAATACAAATGTTGGGTATCCTTTTCATGTGCCCTATTGTTATTGACTTTATATTTCTTCTTGGCAAAAAAAAAAAGTTTTAAGTCATTTGTCCATTTTATAATTGAATTATTTATCATTTTTGCTCAATTGTAAGATTTCTTTATACACTGTGGACATTAAACCCTTATCATCAGAAATATTTTTACAAGTGGTTTTTCCCATTGTATAGGTTTTCTTTTTCTTTTTGATAATGTCTGTTAACACACAAGTTTTAAATTTTTATGAATTTGGAGTTATTTATTTTTTGTCGGTTGCTTCTACCCAACCACAGCTCTCGATACATCTAATTCAACCTCCACATGGCAACCAGAGGGACTTTTTTTTTTTTTTGAGTTGGAGTCTCACTCTGTCGCCCAGACTGGAGTGCAGTGGCCACTCCCGGCCACCACAGCCTCGACCTGCTGGGCTCTGGTGATCCCTCCTCCTCAGCTTTCCGAGTAACCAGAATTACAGGCGCGTGCTACCATGCCTGGTTAATTTTATTTATTTATTTATTTATTGTAGAGATGAGGTCTCGCCTGCCCAGGCAAGTCTCGAACCCACGGGCTCAGGCAATCCACTCACCTCAGCCTCCCAAAGGCGCAGGATTACAGGCTGAGCCACCGAGCCTGGCTGGACTTTTCTATATGTAAGTATTCTTCCCCTTTCCCCAGCTGCTCTAAACACTGTCATGTGCGTGATTTAAACAGTACTTCTCTCACTTATTCTGTAGAGAAAGCACCTGAAAATCTTCCTAAATGCAGATTCTGATTTGGTAGATATCTCCTTCAGGAGATATGGTTGCAGTTTGTGTTTTCTAAAGATGACCTCAGCAATATCCCCATGTCTGCACCATGCTCCAGAAGTTTCAGTGTCTCAAAAAGGAGGAGGCCATTTCCCCTTCTCTTGAGCCTGGGCAAAACTTTGCAATTGCTTCAACAAATGGAATGTGGTGAGA